>NW_010535276.1:0-28046 GCF_000687285.1 Phaethon lepturus | reverse complement strand
GCTCCATAATCTTCCTCTGTACCAAGGTCTTACCAAGGCTTAGTTGCTAGCTAGGGTTAAACCACAATAAGGTACTAGCAGTTCAGAGATTTAGTTTAGCCATATTATAAATTGTCTTAAAAGTTAATTTTTTTAATTGCCTGCCAACCATCAACTTTTGCTCTGGTACTGTAGTGGAGAAAATTGAGTTATTAAAGTAAAGCAAAATAAAATCTGAACAGCTCTCAGAATAAATATTCCGTGTACCTATATGCTACATATACTTAGTTAAGCCATTGCATGTGTTTTTGTAATTCCATTATATTGCTATTTTGTCTCTAACTTTAAAGGTTTCTGCCATGTATCTTTGCTTTTAAGGACTCTGGACATTGCAAGAAAACTTGACTCATAATGTCTGTTGCTTTATCTCCACATCATGCATATGTGAGTGGTGGTAGCAGTTTAGGCACAGATGACCTTTATCAGGGATTACAATGAAGTAAAAATGTCTTTAAAAAATTTAATCTGTGTCCTTTATTGAATACAAACTACTCTCCTGAGAAAGTTTTTCAATGTTTCAAATTGTGTGGTTGTCCCGATGCAATGTCAGGGGATGTTTCAATATGATCCCAAAAGCAAGATTAAGGCACAAACAAGGCCAAATTCCGTTTACCCAAAACAACTCCTATTATCAAAAATAAAATAAAAAAATTAGTAGCGATAATTAAAAGTAAGAAATTAATAGTGATAGGACAGAATGGATTAAAAAGACAGAAATCAAGCAAGCATTTGGGATGGAGTTGCAAGGAAAGTCACCACCATGGATCAGTGGCGTCCCAGGGTCCAAGCTTCTTGCTGTTTCGGTGGTGGGCAATCACAGTGGTGGCAGCACACACGAGGGCTTGACTTGGCAGTCCCTTTTATTCTCATTCATGGGCTGCTATTTCCATGACGACACATACTTGCCCATCTGCACATGCTCATACACTTCACGGGCTCCAGCCCCGTTCCTCACGCAACCATCACGTGGCTATTGCATGACGCGATGGTGCATGATTGGGCCTTGTAGCACCAAGCGGAGGTCTCTGTGGCCCTGCAGCTACACTGATGGAATTCTTGCCCAGACAAACAATCTTTGAGACAAATGCCCCATGGCTTGCCCCATGGTTCTGTCTCTCACATTGGTAATTACCTTGAACTATTTGACAATACTAAACACAACAGCTTAGTAAGCAGACTGCACAATTTCTATGGCCACTCTCCATACAGGAGCTTATCCAGATCTCTAAATCACATTGACCTTCATGGATTTTTGAAATATGTCCTTACTGCACATGAACTATTGAGTAGGTGGTGTTGATATACAGTCTGACATATATTAAGGTGAGTGAGTGGTACTTATACAGGCTCGATACGTGGCACAGTCAAAATTGTATTTGGAGTACTTGGGAGTTCTGTACTCCTCCTGAAAGCACAGTCTAACTTCTTCACCTTTAAAAACATGCTACAAAGTACAAGTGAAAAAGGTGTCATTATGCTAAGGAGAGCAAAGGATTAAATATTTTCCTTTTTTGTTCAGGGTCAGCAAAATATCTCCTTTTATCTCTCCTTGCACTCTGGTTACAACAATGTTATCTGTTAAGTTCTTTTTGGCTTATAGAGCCTTAGTTGTGATTAAATTATTACAGATTTACATTTGTGTAATTGACACAATACAAAGCCTGAAGAATACAGAGGTGAATTGGATTATATAATTAAGTGGAGTCTTGTTCTTTAACACAAAAAGAGAATAGAAAATTTTATTCATGGCCAAAAATAAAACAAGTTTTCATTACTCATTTCAAAGTTTATTTTAGATTATGCCCGTTTATTTATAAATTCTTCATTACTAAAATGTCCTGTGATATTAAGAATGATGAAAAAATTACCTTGTGCCCTGACAAAATAGAAAATCAGCTATACAAATGATCTCAGCCACTTGCATTTCTATCCATGACGATGTCAAATTGAATAGGAAAAAAAAAAATCCATACTCAGGCAGAAATATTCTACGCACTACTACGTCTATATCCGATTCTATGACACGAGGAAGTCTGTTTTGTATCTGTGCAGTACTCTACCATAAACTGGTTGAAGAGGTGATACCTGAAGTATTGGGATTAATGGTGATTGCAAATAATTGATTCAGTACCATAAGATCCAGAGAAAAGTACTTTTTTAAATGAGATAGCACTTACAAAATGTATCAAATATCAAAATACAATTTAAGGTGACTCTAAATTATTAAAAGAACTGCCTCTACAAATAGGATATTGAGACCTTAATATGTTTTTTGTTTAAAGTGTCACATTGGCTCAATCATGTTGGAAAAGTAAAGAAATAATTAAAATCCCATCTTCAAAGTTCTTTGTGGTATGCTTTTTAAGTAAGAAAAATTTCAGTTTAGAAGAATCCTTTAATGAATTTAAATTAAGTAAATATGAAAAAATATACAAGACAAAAAAAGTCTTGTGAAATATTCTGTTTCATAATTATGCTTATATTTATTCCCTTCTAAAGTGGTAACATGATTGTGATTGCTTTGTTTCAGGAAATTGTTTCTGTTAGGATAGCGGAAAAATTGTAAGATTTTTGCCATTGCACTACTGTAGTTCAACTCAAGCATATTGGCCATAAATTGTGTCATCTAAGTAAGTAGTTTAACAGCATTTTGTATCATCAGCTGAGAAAATGAATGGTTTTCCTTAACATTCCTGTATTTGTTCATGTTACGACCCATTATTGCAATGCAATAGCAGAGTAAAAACATTCTAGACATTGTCAGGCGATTTGACAGACTTACATGTGAAGTCAAATGGACAGACACAACCAGGCAGACATGTTTCCACTGGAATCTTGCACATTTATTTTGGCCTTTCATTGCTTAACATTTTGTCCTGGTTTCAGGTGGGATGGAGTTGGGTTTTTTTCTTCCCAATAGCTGGTATAGTGCTGTGATATGAGAATAATGTTAACACACTGAAGTTTTAGTTGTGCTTAAGTAGTTGTAGTGCTTATACTAAACCAAGCACTTTTCAGATTCTCATGCTCTGCCAGAGAGGAGGTGCACAAGAAGCTGGGAGGGGGCACAGCAGGGACAGCTGACCCAGGCTGGCCAAAGAGATATTCCCTACAAGATTTTTGCCATTGCACTACTGTAGTTCAACTCAAGCATATTGGCCATAAATTGTGTCATCTAAGTAAGTAGTTTAACAGCATTTTGTATCATCAGCTGAGAAAATGAATGGTTTTCCTTAACATTCCTGTATTTGTTCATGTTACGACCCATTATTGCAATGCAATAGCAGAGTAAAAACATTCTAGACATTGTCAGGCGATTTGACAGACTTACATGTGAAGTCAAATGGACAGACACAACCAGGCAGACATGTTTCCACTGGAATCTTGCACATTTATTTTGGCCTTTCATTGCTTAACATTTTGTCCTGGTTTCAGGTGGGATGGAGTTGGGTTTTTTTCTTCCCAATAGCTGGTATAGTGCTGTGATATGAGAATAATGTTAACACACTGAAGTTTTAGTTGTGCTTAAGTAGTTGTAGTGCTTATACTAAACCAAGCACTTTTCAGATTCTCATGCTCTGCCAGAGAGGAGGTGCACAAGAAGCTGGGAGGGGGCACAGCAGGGACAGCTGACCCAGGCTGGCCAAAGAGATATTCCCTACCACATAATGTCATGCCCAGTACATAAACTGGGGTTAGCTGCCCGGGGACAGGCTATTGATCACTGGGTGGTGAGCAATTGCTGTATTGGGCATCACTTGTTCTTATACATTCTTTTGTTGGTATTATTATTGTTATCATTGCTGCTTCCTTCTCTCGCTGTCCTATTAAACTGTTTTTATCTCAACTCATGAGTTTTTCCTCATTCTCGACCCCCTACCACTGGGGGAGGGCAGAATGAGCGGGTGGCTGTGTGGTGCTTAGTTGCCGGCTGGGGCTAAACCATGACAATTTTTATCACGGATATACAGGAGAATGGTAAATCATCATTAATAATGTTTATAAATGACTCAAGGATTGTCAAGACAAAAGGGGAAAATTAAGAAGTCAAGTTAATCTACAAACACATCAAGTACAGCTAAATGAAAGATCTACAGTAGAAAGTAGGACTGAAGAACATAGGCCATTCTTTTAGAGTGGGGGATTCCAGCTTGGGAAGCAGTAACTCTTAAAGTTTAGGAGGCAAGTAAATAAAAGCTGACTACAAATTGCCCAAAAAACTATTGTAACCCTTGCTTGTATAAGCAATGCTCTTGGTAGACATATGTTGATTCTCTTATCTTTCTGTTTTGAAATGGTGGTATTATATATTCGATATATTAGTTCTGGGTGTGACAGCCATAATTATGGAGAAAATTCATAAAGATTCAGAAGAAGTTTAAATTTCTTATATTAAAATTTAAAAAACAGATATGAATAGAATCACTGAATGTGTAAGAAGCATATAAAGTGACAATATGGAGGTGAGAAAATTTTACAACTACTTGCATGAACAGAAATATGATATTAGAGAATTAGTCAACATAGTAAATTAAATTTAAGCTAAATTTACACAAGTTTACTCTATCACTAAAAGACATTTTAATTAGCATTGTTGACCAAGAGAACAATTTGCATGGTTTGTGATGAATTATCCACATGAGTAATTTTTAAACCAAGATTAAATACTTAGGTTAAAGTGAAACTCCAGTTCAAACAAGAATTGATGTGAAGAGCACCTGAAGTATGTGTTACACAAAAGGTCAGACTAGGTGAAATCAGTGTTCTGACCTTATAACTTATAAAACTGATTAATTGCTTCAGAGAACTTCTTTTATCTGATAATATAATTTCTATATGAGCATCAAAGAAAGAAAAGTATGTTACAATACATGAGCCATGGGACCTTGAAAGGCTTGAGAGGGACCTTGACAAGATTGAGAAGTGGGCCCGTGTGAATCTCATGAAGTTCAACAAGGCCAAGTACAAGGTTCCACATCTGGGTCAGAGAAATCATAGAATCACAGAATGGTTTGGGTTGGAAGGGACCATGAAAGATCATCTAGTCCAAACTCACCTGCCAAGAGCAGGGAAATTTTCCACTAGATTAGATTGCTCAAAACTCCATCCAACCTGACCTTGAACACTTGAAGGGCTGGGGCAGCCGTAATTTCTCTGGGCAACCTATTGGGCATTCTGCAATATGTGTAGAGATTTGGTAATGAATTGGTTGAGAGCCCTTCATAGAAGGAATTAGGGGTATTGGTGGATGAAAAATTGGATATGAGCTGACAAGATGCATTTGCAGCACAGGAAGACAATCATATCCTGGGCTGCATAAAAAGAAGCATTCTACAAGAGGCTGGCAGAAGTCTCACAATCGCTAGTCCTTGTTCTTGTGGGGGACTTCAACTTACTGGACATCTTCTGGAATACAACAGAGCAGAGAGGAAACTGTCTATGAGGTTCATGGAGTGTGTGGAAGATAACCTCCGGACACAAATGGTAAGTGAGCCTGCCAAGGGAGGTGCCCTGCTTGACCTGCTGTTTACAAACAGAGAAGGACTCGTGCGAGATGTGATGGTTGGAGGCTGTCTTGGGCTTAGCAACCATGAAATAAGAGCATTCTTGATGACTGGAGGCTTGCCAATGTGACAGTCATCTACAAGAAGGGCTGGAAGGATGATCTGGGGAACTACAGTCCTGTCAGCCTGCCCCCAGTACTGCTGAAGGCATTCTCCTAGAGAAACTGGTGGCTCATTGCTTAGACAGCTGTACTCTTCCCTGCAAAAAAGCTGGCTGGCTGGCCGGTAAACAGAGTTAAGTCCGGTCGGTGGCCAGTCACAAGCAGTGTTCCCCAGGGCTCTGTTTTGGGGCCAGTCTTGTCCAATTTCTTTATCAATGGTCTGGATGAGGGGATTGAGTCCTCCCTCAGTAAGTTTGCAGATGATACCAAGTTGGTGTCTACATCTACAGCTACACATGAGAGTATTGATCTGCTTAAGGGTAGCAAGGCTCTGCAAAGGGATCTGGACAGACTGAATCAATAGGACAAGGTCAAGTGTATGAGGTTTAAAACGGCCAAATGCAGGGTCCTGCACTTCTGTCACAACAACCCCATGCAATGCTGTAGGCTTGGGGAAGAGTGTCTGGGAAGCTGCCTGGCGGAAAAGGACCTGGGTGTGCTGGTTGACAGCCGGCTGAACATGAGCCGGCAGTGTGCCCAGGTGGCCAAGAAGGCCAACAGCATCCTGGCCTGTATCAGAAATAGTGTGGCCAGCAGGATTAGGGAAGTGATTGTGCCCCTGTACTCGGCACTGGTGAGGCTGCAGCTTGAATACTGTGTTCAGTTTTGGGCCCCTCACTACAAGGACATTGAATTGCTGGAGCGTGTCCAGAGAAGGGCAACGAAGCTGGTGAGGGGTCTGGAGCACAAGTCTTATGAGGAGCATCTGAGGGAACTGGGATTGTTTAGCCTGGAGAAGAGGAGGCTGAGGGGTGACCTTATCACTCTCTGCAACTACCTGAAAAGAGGTCATGGGGAGGTGGGTTTTGGTCTCTTCTCCCAAGTAGCTAGGGATAGGATGAGTGGAAATGGCCTGAAGTTGCACCAGGGGAGGATTAGATTGGATATTAGGAAAAATTTCTTTATTGAGAGAGTGGTCAAACAGGCTGCCCAGGGAGTTGGTGGAGTCACCATCACTAGAGGTGTTCAAAAAATGTGTAGACGTGGCACTTCAGGATGTGGCTCAGTGGACATGGTGGTGATGACTTGATAGTTGGACTTGATGATCTTAGAGGTCTTTTCCACCCTTAATGATTCTATGATTCTATGGTTCGAAGAAGCATGGCCAGCAGGTCGAGGGAGGTGATTGTCCCCCTCTACTCCTTTCTTGTGGGATCCCACCTGGAGTACTGAAAAAAATGATCAGAGGGCTGCAATACCCCTCCTATGGAGAAAGGCTGATCAAGTTGGAATTACTCATCCTGGAGAAGAGAAGGCCTGGAGCGACCTTATTGCAGCCTTTCAGTACAGAAAGGGGACTTCTAAGAAAGATGGAGGAAGGTTTTTTTACCAAGACCTGTAGTGACAAAACAAGGGCAATAATTTTTAGGTGAAGGAGGGTAGGTTTAGATTGGATATAAGGAAGACATTTGTTATGATGAGAGTGGTGAGACACTGGAACATGTTGACCAGAATTGTTGTGGATGCCCCACCATTGGAGATGTTCAAGGTCAGGTTGGATGGGGCTTTCTCATCCCAAATCCAAAACATAGCCTCAGACTAGCTTCTGTGAAGAAAAACAGCTCTATCCTGGCTGAAACCAGGACACTGGGCAAGGGAAAGATGTCCCTGCTCATGGCAGGGCGTTGGACTAGATGATTTTTAAAGTCCCTTCCAACCCAAACTACTCTATGATTCTATGATTCTAGTAATAGAACAGGACTTGATTGCTCTTCACATCAATAGAACAGCTCATTTGTACAATCAAGCAATTTTTTTGTACTAATTACAAATTATTACTGAAAGTAGTAGTAATAATAAAAATAATAACATTCAGAAGATAAAAAAGTATTTGACTAGGTGACTAAGATGTCTAAAACAACTAAGACTTTTCTGCTGAAAAATTTCACTACTTCATGGACAGGTCCTCTTCAGAGTGTTGGAGAGTACATTATACGATAAAGAAACAAAGAATTTATATTATCATCTCTATATGCTTGTGTCTTGCTGGTAGATTATTGGTGAATCTTTACTAAAAGAAATATCGGGGATAAATAGAGCCTTAACTTGAAATCAATACTATTGATTTGAAGGCTTAAAGAAAGATTAATCTTTGCAGTCATTTTAAACTGTGCCTTTTCTTTTTCAGCAGTACTATGCTTAAAGTCTTTAGAAATGTTTCTGGAGGTTGATACCATGAATCATATACAGGTCTAAGCTGACTATTGAAAATTAAAAAGTAAAACAAATACATTTAGATAGTGAGAAGACCCTTCTACTATATAATAAATTACTTGTTAAGGAAAACATACAAACAAGAACTATAGAATAATGTTGGACTGTTACACATCAAGAGAAATTATGTGGAACTGTTTGACCAATATATAGTTAAAACTATAGTAAAATTATGATTATGCTCTGGATAGTAATAAACAGCTAATCAAACAGTCACTGTAATCTTAAATCCATGTATAATTCTGCACTTTTTATGTATGTTTTATTCACCCATTATTTAGAGGATTGTGTGAGACTGTTCCTAGAATTGCTTAAGTTTTATGTTACATTAATTTGAAGATAAAAATTACCTAGGCTTATTCTGTGATCAGTTGAAAGTTAGAAAGCTCTGGATAGTAATAAACAGCTAATCAAACAGTCACTGTAATCTTAAATCCATGTATAATTCTGCACTTTTTATGTATGTTTTATTCACCCATTATTTAGAGGATTGTGTGAGACTGTTCCTAGAATTGCTTAAGTTTTATGTTACATTAATTTGAAGATAAAAATTACCTAGGCTTATTCTGTGATCAGTTGAAAGTTAGGAAAGAAGTAGTGAAATATGGGTATGGTGTTTTATTTTTCTAATGATTAATCTCACTAGCCTTACTTTTTCTCTCTGAAATTATTGGAAACTATTTACCAGAAGCCTGGCTATGTAAAACTATGGAGCAGATTTTTAAATGAGTGAATTTTCTTTCCTTGAGTTTTGAGTGAACAGTTAGATAGCAGAAGGGGGAGGGAGGTATTTGTTAGACTGTCTGAGGCATGGTATCCGAGATGAGATAGGGTCCAAAACACTATTTTTTGCCCTATGTTTGCATGGTACTGTCAAGCCATGGTACAAAAAGAAACTGATAGCAAGTCAGCCTCAATTTGGGCAAATGTTTCTTTATGCTTATAAAGAAAATGAGCAGGATAACTTAAGAACTATGTGAAGTCCTGGAATAGGACTAGGAAAGAAATAGGAGAGTACTTCCTTTAAAAAAGAAGTCATAGGATGGTAAGATATATCTAACATATTTAGTTTCAACAATAGTCCTATCTTTAAGTCAGGCCCAGACTTCAGATTCTCTCCACAAGTACAATTCTTCTCAAGGAACATACCCTTTTGTAGTTGTTTTTAATCCGATACCCTTATAATTGCCCTAGTTTTCCTGGGTATTACTGTTGTCCTCTTCTTCAAAGGCGCACAGAACTTTTCTGCTCCAAACAACCTCTAGGACACTGGAGGTGACTACGTGGGCTAGAAACAACCCATTTTAGTTTCTTCCTTTTCTTTCTACCACAGAAACTTCATCCAGATTCAGTAGTGCTTGATAAACATTATCATCTTCAGTAGGTAATGATGCTGTGACATTTCTCTAGCCATTCTCTTCCCAGCATATTGAATGATCTTTGTCTCCTGCTTTTCCACATTACCTGATTGCTGTCCTTCAGATCTCTTAACAAAGGAAAGTCTGCAGAACAGGAACTGCCCTATGTCCATATATTTCCCATTTACCACACATCTGCAATTGTACTGGGAACCGTCAGAACTATTTTAAAAAGGCATTAGTGAAGTATTTTGGAAAGAAGAGATTTCTGTGGTTAAGTTAGTAACAAACTCCTAATGTCTTAGAATCAGAACATCTGGGGCTGGAGGACACCACTGGAATTCTCTAGTCTAGTCCCCTGAATAAGGCAGGGTCAACTAAATCTGGTTACTCAGGACTGTGACCAGTTGGGTCCTGCAGATCTACACTGTTTGCCCTCAGTTAAAAAAAGTCTTTCCTATGTTATCATGGACCAAAAAAACCCCACTAGTTTTGAATCTCCCTCTGCTCAGGCATCTCTTTGCTCCAGCCCCTGCTCAGCTCTCTCTTTGCTCTAGTCCCTGCTCAGGTGTGTCTTTGGTCTTGTCCTTCTCAGGTATCTCTGCTTTAGTCCTTGCTTGAGCCTCTCTTTGCTACTGACTGCTTGGGCTGCTCCTCCAGCCTTGCTTTGAAGGCTCTTACTCTGCTGTCTTTCTTTTTTCTCCTTGATATCTGTTCTTTTCTTTTGCATCTCTCTCCTGATATGATGTGCCTCCTACCCTGACATCTCTCTTATTTTCCCCTTGCCCCCGCTCAGGTGTCTCTCCTGCCTTAGTGTCGGCTATCACATCTCTTCTCTAGAGATTATTGCCCTTTGTTACACACATTTTTGCAGAGGCACCTTATGCTCCTCTGATGGGTGCAGCTGGGTGTGCAGTGGGTTGGTTTTGTCCATAGCAGGTCTATCTGTAACTGTCTGTGACCAGCTCAGGGCATCCCAGACCTTGTTCTGCACAGGTCATCTCTGCAGCCCCTCACCCACTACCAAAACCTGCTGGTTATGCCTGATATATGTTTAAATAGAACTTGTTTCATTTCTGTTTGGGCCCATTGACTTTTATTTTGTCAGTTGCCTCCCCAGCCTTGTAGGTTTAATTGCTTGGGGGATTAGAAGTGAAAGAGCAGTTTAGAGAAGAAAGTGGACAGACTACTGGTAAAGCAGATGGACATATGAACACATCCTTTAAAACAGATCATTCATGATTTACCAGACGGGTCTTATGCAAGATACGGATAATCAGCTATTCATTATCATGTATAGCTCATGAAGCTTCTGTCAAGACATATGAAGACATGTATGTGGTTTGATGACCTCTCCAGAAGGTTTGAGCGCCTAACCTATCTTGTTCACTGAAACAGGTTTGTGTCTGAGATGATATAAGCCCAATGCTTCTTATTCAATTTCAACCCTAAGGATCTTCCTCCTGGTTTTGCTTATAGTCTTTGTTTGAGCCTAATCATATAACTTTGGTGCCCCTTAAGAATTTGCTTCCTTAAACATTATCTTATATACAATTAAAGTATCACAAAAGACATTTCTGAAAATTGAATTAATACACATTGCTCCTCGAGCTGAATTTATTATAGCTATACAACTGCTATAGCAATCCTTTCCCTCTTTTTTCACCTAGTCATGTAGTGTGCTTACTTGTGCATTGTTAGCAAAGTACTTTTCTTGAGGTGCAGAAACTTTTAGGTTAATTTTGAATCTTGGAGTATTTTCTTTATGTAGCAGTCTCTCCTTTCAGGGACATGGTATACTCATGATTAGATCAAATGAATGAATCAAAAAAGCACAAAAAATGTTTAATTTTGTAACTTTTGAAGATTTAAGTTAGAATTACATACTTTTGTGTTAATTAGCACTTAATCTGTTATAAGTACTATACAATAGCAACAAAAATCAAACTACTATTCTTATTATTTGTAGTGATAGTTTCATATCCCTGTCTCATTCTTCCAGCATTTGGGCTCCATGGAAACAGAGCTATGAACCCAGAAAGTTTGACTCAATGTTCCATTTTACCCTCACAGAAGTTTTTTGAACAGAGACTTTATCTACTGTTTGCAGACACTAAATATCTGTCTAAAGAAAGTTATCTGTGGTCCCTGTTGTGTCATATTAGTGGTAGGTCCCTTATAAATACAGGCATAAATTCAGACCTGCTGGTTTACAGAATTTTCTGTCTATTGTTTTCAGACTTCTGCATGTGTCTCCAAGGAGAAGGCAGCAGTCCTGAAAACTAAATTACTCCTTTCCCTTCAGATTGGTTGCCCTTTCCTTTTATTCTTCCTTACAATAACTGAGGTCTGCCAATCATTATTGCTATATGTAACAAGGGACTTGTTCTCCTCCTGAATGTAAGGACAACATGTTTCCTGTTCAACTTCATCCCTCAGAAAAAGTTTAAGAGCTCTTCTTAAGAAAAGGTGAAGTGAGGGTAAAGGGATTCACATGGCTTAGAAGTGCCAAGCAGCTACTTCCTAATGCCTTTGCCTCTCCCTGATCTTCTTGTTCCCTCTTCATCCCTCCGTCTTCTACCTGAGTGCATATAGAGTTCTCTTATAGATGATCTTCACAGGTGTGTGAGAAGTAAAAAGAAACTTCATCTCCAGCATGTGCAGTAAGTCAGGAAGGTAGTCTAAAGAGGATTAAAAGACAAGGATACAAATGGACCTCTAGACTTCTAATGAACAAGTTTGATGGGCTATGAGGAGAAGCTGAGAGACAGCATTCCTGGATTGTGATGACAACAAACTATATCATGATTAGGGAAGGAAAAGAGGAAAATTTCTGGATTAAAAGTGTGGGTAATATGTGGAGACATCACATACATGAAGCAGTGACATTCAGGATCATAGATTAAATTCATGCAGGGCTAGAAAAGATGTTAAATGACTTGAGAGAACCTAGAATTAGATAGTGTTTCTTTTTTGAAACAAACTTAAACCCTGCTACCAATTACCATGTCCTATAGATCACACCTTTTTTTTTTTAAGTGAAATTTTAACTCACAAAAATTGCCTAGATTGGTGTTGACATCACCTAGTAGAGTAGATAATAAACATTTGTGGCAACTATTTCTGAGCCCATGAATCTTCTTCTAAGGAATCTGCATGTACAAAGAAGCACTTAGTTTGTAAGACAACTCAATGGGGCTTTGATTTATCTAGGACTAGGTGCAGAATAGGCATACATAGGCCTAACAGATATATATATATGTGTGTGTGCATATATATATATATATATAAGCTTTGCAGTTGTTGCTTATTGCCAGTGAGCTTGGGCATTTCTTTTCACCAAAGGCATTTTACTGTTTTTAACCGGCACTGAGTGAGTCTGGAGTTACTCATAGAAGATAAAAGGTACCATTAATGTTCAAGTTACCAAACCATGTTCAAGATGTGAAAGACTCAGTGGTGTGAAGAAAAACAAAACTTAATTCACAGGGACTTTTTTTTTTCTTTTATAATTGTAACTGGATGACTCTGCATGTATGTCTTTAGATGTCAAGATTTTAAAGGCCTAGATATAGCCAAAGTATAGGAAATAAAAACCTCCTTGAACGACAAAACCAGTAAAACTACCCTTGTATGTCATTCATCTTTTTCCTTTTTGATTCCACTTGAAAACTCCTCCAATCTGGCAGTTCTTACCAAAGTTGTTCACATTCAGAGTAACAGATTTGTAACCAAGTGGGCTTACCATGAGGGGTTTATTTTTGTGCCACTTACAGAGTTGTCCATTTTGATATCTAGAAGACAAGCAAAAACAAGCACAGAACAGTTGTGACAGAAGATATATGAAATTATCTTGTGAGGCTTCACACAATTAAAGAATAAAAGTTCCCATCTTATTCCTAATACAGAGTGGACAACATTTGCTGCTTACCATAAACTTAGGTCTAAATAACCTTTTATTAACAGTTAAGCCTCAACTGATCCATCACTCCTTTAAACTGGCAGAAAACAAGGCCCTGAAAATGCTACTGATGGCTCCCACTTGCCTGTGCAAGCCAAATAATACAAGGTTATTCAATCACCCTTCCCCCCACATTTTTTCCTAGAGGCTGCTATACTTTACATTATTATTTACTGTTTGAGTCAGAAGTATATTTTCATGATTTATTTATATAGCACATCAAGATTTAAATAAAACATGCATCCAAATTTAAAGTTCTGTCTCTAATGTGGCAGTTATGTGACTAATTCATTATGTTTGTCACTGACTTATGAATTATACAAATGACTTTTAAACCATGAGGCTGATTTGGATCCATATTTCATATGTTGGAATGTAAATATCTGTTTTATTAATAGCAGTTTGATTATAAAGAATAGGCTTAAAATTTGACATACAGACTTACCATTGATAGCATAGTTTGCCCCCAGCAAACTATTGAAATACGGAGTTACCTGTAAAAATTTATACCTATACACCCATTTTAAACACCAGATGTTCTTTCAGCTTACTAAGACGGATTCTGCCCTTTTCCTTTCGGGGATATGTGGGAGGATAGCAATGGGGAGATATTAATGTTTGAGGTTCACCCTGTCATCAAGAGAGTCTATGCTGTCTTTTTCTGTTACTTCTGCATCTGTCTGCACAACAAGGAAAGCATATCAGTCAGCATTTTCGATCTCTAGAGTTGGGATGTCATATCTCAATCTCCCCTCTTCAACCGTATGGGAGCAACTACATGCAGTCAGGAATAAACCAATCATTTAAGGATGATTGAAGCCAAGTGCTTAATGCACACAGGAGACAAAATGATATTTAAATTCAAATTTTCTATAAATATTAGAACTAACCAAGTCTGCTTCTCAGTGGGTTTGCACTTTTGCCCTCTAATCCCTCCAGATATGATAAAGCAGATGCCTTTTTACCCTTTGCCACTAAGCAGGGACAGCACTTGGTGTGGATAGTAGATCAGGAAATGGTTGCTGGCTGGCCAGTTCACTGGCTGCTGCAAAGAACCTGTAATCTGAACTCCCCTGTCTCCTGGTAAGGCCATTCCCACTCTCTCTTGAAGAGGTATCCCCCCAACTTTTCCCAAATTGGCATTAATGTAAATTATTTCTAAGAGAAATAAGAGAAATTTCATTCAGATTTTATTGAAATTGCTAAATAGGATTCAAGCCTTATTAGGCAAGAGCGACACACAAACCTGAGTGCATAAGCACATTTCCATACCAAAACACCCTGAAAATGAAGTGGTCATTAAAGTGAATTAATATCTGTTTCCAGGTTGTTAGGGTTTCTCTTTTGAAACGTATGTTTTGAAATTTTTGCTTTCACTTTTACTTACAATACATATTCTCTTATTTATTATGAAGGTGAAATTTAAATATAATATAAAGTTTCTTGTGAGATGATGTTTTAAGGTAGTGTTTAATATGTGGGGCAATGCTCTTAAATTATTCATTTATGTTATGAAACAAAAACTTTAAAATCATTTATAACAGCAAAGGCTGATTTCATAATAAATTTTACAAGAGATATAGAGCCCTGCGTGCAAACCTTAAAAGTTTGTCTAAGATTTTGCTAATAAAATATCCTGACACGTAAGGTCCTACTTTTCTACATGCTAGAGAACTCTTTAGACTTCTTTAATGCAAGATACGTCAGTAGCTGTCAGCAGTGAGCAGGGCCTACCACCTTCTTTCTCTTAACACACATTAAGCCATTTTGGGATATCTTCTGTCATCACTCCTAGAAGAAAATGACCAGGCATATTTTATTCAAGTTTTTCAAAGAGACAGACAGGAATACCTTTTTTCAATTTTTTTTTTTTTTTTTTTTTTTTCCTGTGATGAGGATGCTATACCTTTGGAAATCCAGATCTGTTCACATTATATGCATAGGTGTACAGCTTAAACAGAACAAGTATCCTGTCTGGAGCAGACAGTAATGCACAGTTTATACGATAAAGATCAGTAAAGAATTGGACAAGCCTCAAAAGCACTGGGTTGTAGAGGTGTAAATTGCAGAGGTGTAGAGGTGAAAAGTCAACAGTACAACACTTGACCAGTAGATCTGATGATTCTGAGTAGCAGAGGTGTAGAGGTGAAAAGTCAACAGTACAACACTTGACCAGTAGATCTGATGCCTCACATCCTGGACAGATGTGAGGCAGGCCATTCTTTATAGAAATTATGGACTTTGACTCAGAAGAATCTCTTACAGACACTTAAAAGTTAGCCATTACTATATGACTGATCCCACTACAGCAAATTAGATGTTTACTTAAAGGCCTGTAAGTACACAGACCAGATTGTTTGAACTCTACCATTGCCCCAAACTTTTACCTGACTGGGATACTGTTGTAGATATACTCAGAGAATTTTTTTTAAGAATGTCTTGAAAGCATAGTAACCATAAAAACTTTTGGTTTCTTTTTATCTGCAGATGAAGAATTCATTCCACAATAGTAAGACTAGAGTAATACAAGTCTTATCAACTTGAATGGGAATGGAATTTAATTTCTCATTTAATGGCACTCCTTCATTTATCAAAGAAAAAACACTGCTTTTTAACTCCTGATTTTCATATTTTCCTACATCATTTACTTTACATATAGTTTAAAGCAGGACACACTAAAATATTTGACTAGTGTCTGAAGAAATTCTGAGGTGTTGATTTATTAACTCCCTTGTTACTGCTGTGCTATTAATATTAAATTGACCAAAAAAGGAAAACTTTGTTTTCACTACATAGCAATTATAAGCTAGTTTGATAAAATATAATACTTGGAAACATTTAACAGTCTTTACACTGAGTATTTCCTCTTCTCTCTCTTCTCAGCCAAGGTGGTACTAGCATTGAGAATGAGAAAGAGGTGTAGTGGAAATGGGCAGATGAATGTAATCATTTTAATCATCCTCAGCACCACGTTGTAACGTGTCCAACATTTATGACAAACTATTCCACAAGTCTCTGATGAGACATTTCTGTAACAGGATTTACTTATATGTAGGTTGTTTCATTAATCAGAGGAGGATCTACACAGCTATGGAAATAACATCTCACAAGAAGCTAATGTGCCATACTGCAGTATTCTTCCTTTGGTAGAGGCCGGGGGGGAGAGACACAGCATTTGCAGGACTGATCATTTAGCACAATAAATTACTGTACCTGACTGTGAAACACTGCAGGTAGAATGCCATTCCTCAGCAGCAGTTTTCTCATTATAAATGAGCAGTTTTCATCATAAAGAAGAATCTCTTCATAATATAATATATTGCTCCTTTTTTTGTGGTCTCTGTTGGCCAGTTTGTTTGTTTGAATGTGTTCTGAATTCAGATTCTTTCCTTCTTTGTTGTCATTAAAGCTTTTCAGTCTCACAGTGATGACTTTACAATCATTTGATGTAACCTGGAGAAACCGGAAGAAACACATTCCAAAGTTTTTCTAAACACTGAAAATGTTTCAGCCAATGCACTGTATTTATTGTGTCAACATGTTATGGCATCATTTGGGGGTGGTGGGGGAGGGAGGGTGGAGAACCAAAGAGCATCTGCAGGACTAATAATTTAGTACAGTAAATTAGTATATTCTGAAACCCTGTAGGTGGAATGACATTTCTCAGTAGTAGTATTTTCACAATACACAAGCAGTTTCCATCACCAAATACCAATAAAATTAAACTGATGAATGTTGCAACACCAGTGGGAGGTCAAGTATGCATTTTTCTATTTGATGGAAAGACTGGGTTTTATAAGGTAACTTGTAACACAGTTTAGAGTAGATCAGGAAACAGATCTTTAAATGTCCTGGTGCCAGTTGGGATAACTTATCTCCAAAGAACTTGGGTCCACCAGATCTCCATGCCATTCATCAAAGGAGCAATATGTATCTGTGAACAACTTGGTACTCTTTGCATAGGATTCTGTAGGTTCTGTTTCTGATAATGCTTTTTAAGATTTAGAAGGCCAGAAACTACTACTAATGTCATTCTGTTACTACCAAAATATTAATTAATAAAACTGTGGCCTTCAAGAAGTGTTTTTCTGCATGCCTTAACAATTGCCTCTCTCTTAATTCCCTCCATTGCCTAGAAAAAAATGGGTGGCCTGAGAAGAAATGTAAAAGGCTGATATGTCTCCAGACCACAGTCATCATTTGCTAGGGAACTCATCTACACTCACTGAGTGCAAGAAGAAATCTCTATTCAATCAGCCTTGTACCCTATATAACCTTACCTTCACCCACAAAAAACTGAAAATAAATTGTAAGGCCTGCAATTATTTAGAAAAGGTGTATGTAGTGCTTTAAGAAGTTATTAGATATTTGAAGGAGAGAAAAGATTGGTTGGAGAAAGGAATAAAAAAATCAATGAGTAAGATGACTGTTGGACTTTTTTGTTGTATGAAAATACTTTTTTTTTTTCTGTGCTAATATTTTCCGATAAGAGCCCATCACTAGGTGGGAAGGAATCAAATAGCCTTTCTAGAAGTGATGAAACAGCTTCAGATGTTGGATTGTATTGCCTTAATCTTCCTCTAATCTGATGATGGGGATCAAGATCATTCAATGTAATAAAGATTACTTATAAATTTACATTAAATGCTTGCTCAGGCAGTTGTACAAAACAGGGATGCATTTTTTCCACAATTTCATGAGACTGTAGATTGTTTCCCTCCTGTGGCCTCAGAAACCCTTTGGAAAAAAATACAAGTTGGGAAGCATATTGTTAAAAATAGAATTTGTTGAGCCTTATTCATGAAGGTCCAATTCTATAAGTCTTCTGCATCTTAAGAGTTTTAAAGTTATTTTTGGAATTGTGAGGGAAATAGAATTACTTGTTGAAATTTGGTTTAAAATACGTGCTTAGTATATAACTGGAGATATTCAATAAAAAATATTAAATTGCTAAAAAAGAGAAATTTAAAATCTTGAAATATATACAAAACTAAGATGTTAAATTTGTCTTATAGACAGAATTAGGAATAAAGGTATACAGGTATTGTGGATTTGTTCCTTAAGTTTGGTGCCTAGCACTGTAAAAGTACAGTGAATGCCACGGTTGTTCTTATGGGGAGAAAGTTGTTCTTCTGTTTAGAGACAAACTTAACTCTTTATAATATCATCTGAAAATTCGCAGTTGGCCATGGAATGATGACAGTTAATAGACACAGGAAAAGAGTGATATAGATTTAAGTTTGGCCAGATACACACTATACCCAACTGGCTTTTTCACAAGGGGTAACAGATGTTCAGGGTATCTGCAGTACACCTGGCTTCATGAAAAGAAGAACGTGTGGCATGAACTCTCAAGTGAATACTTAATGTCAGGTTAAGTCTTTTTCTCTAAGCAGCATGCTGAAGAAGCACAAAACTTCCTAAGTATACTGATTTGCTCATGCACCTCTAAAAGACTGAAGGCACAGTGCATTATTATAGCTAAAGCTGCTGTTAATATTGCTTAAGTTGTATTATTTGGCTTTCAGGTTTATGGAGTCAGGTATTCTGGCAGATACTCCTCTTTTATCTGGACTTTGCTATGCAACTATCACTGGTGGGACAGAGCAGGTAAGACTGATGACCCAGAGCACAAGGCAAAAAAAATATGTTAAGCCCAGAATTTATTAAGAAGTGTAGCTTGAATTTTTCACAAATTCTAGGTGCATCATTATTCCATTTCTAAAAGCCCTACTGAAGCCTTTATTTGAATTTGCTAGTTGTTGTTGTTGTTATTATTATTACTAAGAGAAACATAAGTATTCAAAGCTTATTCCTACACAGAAAACTATTACAGGGATTTCTTTATCATAACAGACTGCTGTGTAACATGGTCTTGATTGTTTAATGGTGCACCTGTACCTTTTAAAATTAGCCACAGTTGAACTGGTTGGAAACTAAAGCCAGGAAGCATCTGACATTCAGTCTTAGTCATGGGGATACAAATCACAAATCACAGAGGAAGTGATTTGAGTGTTGTCAACTCTTGGAATATTTGGCGTTTTCTAGGAAAATAAAATACTGTTACTTGAGCATTGAAATTGTTTAAAAGTCTTGCTTTCATTTGAAATGAAACAAAATGTAATGAGCTGTTAATTATACAGAGAAAATATTGCTCACAATTTGAAAAGCTAGTGGGCTCTACCCTCCCCTCAATTCTTTCTTGTTAGAATCATAATGGCTTATAAACTTTACCTTACCATTTCTAAACCCTTGAGCTAAACCACAGAATATTCAGTATTTTGCTCCCCACCCCAGTTTATACAAAAATCTGATGCCTCAATTAAACTAAAACAAAGACATCCAGTTCTTAGAAGTCTTCTAAATTAATCTAATTCCTAGGACTCTTCTAAAAGACAAGTTTTCCTCCTCCTCCCTCTCCTAACCAAAACTGACTTAACTGCTGAACTGTTCATAGAAACTGTAAAATGATAGGTCATTCCTCATGGTATAAATTTGAAGGCAGAGGAAGGTGGGGTAATACATTAGAGTAATTTAGCATCAGATTATTTGGTTTAGTAGTAGCCCAGGTGTGGTATTTCTTAATAAGCTCTAGTATTGCATATAGATGTTACAGCCTGTTTTATTTTCTAATGTTTACAGTGAATCACATAATTATGCAGTAAGCATCCTAAATAGGATGTAGGAAAAAATTATTTCTCTTCTGATGAGGGGAAGGCATGGGAATACCAAACACAGTGGTGAAAGGTAGATGAAATGTACAAAGGCAGAGCTAAACATTTTTCAAATGTCATCAGTATCATGTTACTCTGTGAGTGCTATGGGAGTGTAAATTCAAGGGTACCAACAGGACTGCAGTGTAATGTTCTGAGGTAATTAGCAATACCCAGGTTCTGTTTCAGGTAACTGTTAAAAGTTCACCCAAGTTAAATTAAAACCATAATGTTCTGCTAAAATGCAAAGATAACTCTTCTCAAGAAGGAAAAATGTGTACTAATTCTCTGTCGTCTTTTAAGGAAGCTATGGGAGGAATAAACAAATTATTTGAAGAGTAATTCAGGCATTATAATGGCATTGTTAAGACAATGCAATGCTGTGGTTTGCGGATACGAAACTCAGTAGGGACAAGAAAGTAAAGGATGGATGGAACAGCAGTATATGGGAGCAAGTGGGAGGAAACACTGTAGTGGTATTGAGAACTTCTGAGGCATAAGTTCTTTTAAGTTATTTCTCTGCTTGCCTTGCTTATTCAAATATCGCTTGCTCTGGAATGTCACACACATGCACACACACACATGGTTTTATGTGTCTCACTTATTTAGTATTTGATTTTCTTACTCCCTGAATCTGAGAATCTGAGGTTCATGGGAAGAAGGAAGACTGAAAGAGCTATGGTGCCTTATAAGACACAGCTAAATTGCGAGCTAGGAGACATGGGGTTTTTCTATATTATTTTTTGTGACAACTTTTAAGGGCAAATTCACTGCCCATGCTTGTGATCATAGCCAGTGTTTACTTCTGTAAATCACACAACGCTGTGTGGTAGATACACCTATTGGCTTTGTGTACTTGCTTTGTCTGCAAGTCAGTCCAATGGCTGAGGGGCAGATGTCCTGCAGAGTATCTTGTACTTGTTCAGACTGCTCTTGAACAGGTCAGGTGCATGTAGACATGGTCTGTGTTGTAGAGAGCTAAAGGAATATCCCCTCTAGAGCAACAATGGCACTAGTTTTAAGAAAACACATGCCTAGTTAACAACTAGTATAGAATACAAACAAATTTTTATGGGCTTGAGATATTAATTTTGAATTACTTGGGCCAGTATGGGTATCTTAGGTGGACATACATGTCTCAAACTGTAGATAAAATCCATATACATTGTATCAAAGATATTCTTTTAGTTGTTCTCTGTGGGAAAGAAAAACAAGTAAAAAGTCTCAGGAATGACTTGACAAGTGCTAACAAGACAGTATGATCTTCTAGAGTATTTGAACCACAGGATTCCAGAACTTGAATTGTAATATTTTATATTTATGAGTAGATTTTGCTGAGACCTGAGAAACACCTGAATTTCAGTGAACTTATCCCAGGCAAACCTGTTAAATAGTTAAAAACCCCTCCTTTCTGGTGTGATTACTAAAGTAATGAATACCTTGTATGTAAAACAAAGGAGTTTGAGGTGTAGTAGCATTGAACTATAAATAATGGGAAAAGAAAACCATATCTCTCTTTCCTTGAGGTGAGGTAGCAGTTTTGGTAATGAATCATCTTCAAGAGTGGCATGGCAGGAAGAAAGTTTCAAAAGGAAAATGAAAAGGAAAGGCAATCAATGAGAAGTTGCTGCTTTTTTTAATTAAATAGTAACATGTATCAGCATAAACTCTCCCAAATCTTACTTATAAGTAAAAGTTATAAGCAGTAATGTTAGCAGTAGTTGCTGCAGTCTGTAGACTGAAGTTCTGATGTCAGACTGTAGAACTGTGGGATTCAGCTTTCTCTGTCCAGCAAATAATGAGGCTTTGGAGGGATTTCTCTGATAACCCCTTTTGGCAAGCTCAGATGGTTACTACGTTGAAAATAACAGAATTTCCTATCTGAAATAGTATGGTCTCCAACAAGAATCCAGGTTTGACTCCAACAGAGTGATAGTGGATCTAAGCAGTCCAGAGAACAGATGCAAAATTAGAAGATAGCAAGCAATAAAGGTAGGCGAATGGGTACAGATGCTTTAGAAAATAACAATGAAGTTGTTGATCACAGAACATTAATTAATGTTAAGGAGATGTTTTATTTTGGGCTATGACTGTTGTTATTTTTCCCCAACAACTTATCTGATAGCAGTATTTCCTCCAGGGTTTTTTTGTGTTTGTTTTGTTTGTTTGTTTGTTTTTAAGTTGGCATGATCAGAGAAGCACTGTCAGTTGTAAGAACAGAATGTTGGTTCCACAATTTTGCTGGTTGTCATCATGATTCTATAAAAGTCTCAGCTTGTGACTGCTATTTTTAACTAGGCCTTGCTGATTGTATTTCAGGCAGTCAAAAGCATAGATTTCTTGTTTAATTGCAGCAGCTTAATGTGAGTCCTGGGAACAGATATTCATTACTTTGCTCAGTGCGTATTAAGCCACTTGGAAATGGGACTGATACCAATTTTGGCCTAAAAATCCATAAATCTGTACTACAAATAGGGCATAGAACTGAGAGGGTCAGCACAAGTTGTTATTTTAATTCTACATTTTGTTTGAAAACACAAGGTACTATATAAAAATTAAAACCTGTTTCTTTTATGAATAATTCATGAAGGTGCAAGAACTCTATAAAGAAGGAAATAATAATACCAATTTTGAATGGTTTTATTTTCTTTCTTTCAGCTGTGAATAAGCTTGTGTAAGATTAGAAAGAACTTTTTTACTGGCTAAATATTCTGCCTGACTATTAAATGTTTGACATTTAAGATTCACTCAGATCCACATTCTGACTGAAAATGCTCTTAAATTATCTTTCTACCATAGCATCAGTCTTCAACAATGTGTTTTAAATAGCGTGAGGAATTATTTTCATCTAGAAAGCAGAACAATTTTAATTGTGGACTTTTTTTTAGGGGGGAGAGAAATTAAACTTTTTAAAAAACTTTTTTTTGTGAATTTTAGTTGGGAAAGCAACGGAGTTTCTTTACCTTCACCTTTCCAATGGATTTCATCATGTATAAAGGACTAGAAGTAGCAGCTACTTTTCATTATGTTAGGATATATGAAAGCATACCAAAAGTGGGGCAAGAAAAATGACTAGATATTTCAGGACTAGCTAGGCAGGGAGGTGAGAACCTGTGATGAAGTCACACTACAGGGGATGGTTATGCCTTGTGGCTGTGCCTAAGGCTGTAGTGCTTGGAACAGAGTTTAAAGGGTCCGTGCGCAAATTAAACTGCAAAAAAAATAGGATGTTCAAATCCAAATTTACCTTGTCTCAGTTTTATTTTTAAACTCTGTCAAAACCCACAGTGCAGGATTTTTTACTGAGCCAAGGGTTTATTTCTCCCTCTCTTTTCTTTTGTACTGCATTTTTAGAAATCAACTAGTCTGCAGCTAAGTTGCTGGAACAGTAAATGATATTAGCTTAGACCAGACAATTATTATTGTAAATGACATTTCTCTCTCTCCTTCTCTTTCACTAATTTTTGTAAATACAGCAGTTCAGGATTTTATTGGTGGAAGTGTATTTTATTTATTTTACAAAACTGTTGGCTTAAAAAAAAAACCCACAAACACACACTCAAATCAAAAGGAAACAATATGAAAAGGGTATGATGAGCACTAAAAACTTTAAGTTAATATTTTAATTAACCTCAGTTCTCACAGCAGGATTTTGCAAGTGTTCTGCTTAGGATATATGTGGAGCTACAAAGCAACAGGAAAAGGTAAAGGAGAGAGTTTGCAGGTTAAGGATGTTCACTGTGTAGCATCCTATAAAAGTAAAGATGAGTTCCTGTTTTCAAACCCTTCTGCAGCATGGTGTGGGCAGGACTTAAAGCTATATCAATGTTACTTCTACCTGCACACATCCTGAAGGAGATTTGGGTGCTTAAAAGGAACTTGTGTATGTCAAAAGGGAAGATTTTTTTTCTTTCAGTCGCTGGCTTTCCTCAATAATGTACCCAGCACACAAAGAGTAGGTCAGTGTAGTTTGTGTTGGATAGAGCATTTTTTACCTTCAAGAATGAATACTGTTCAGTAAAAACACATATGATCACTAGTATCACAAAATTGGGAATTATCACCCACATTTACTCCTAACAAACTAAAAGCGGCAGAACAAAAGAAAAAAACACAGCTAAAATGCTGGTAATGAAGGGAGTCTGACCAATAAAATGCAAGAACTAGAATGCCTTTTGCAGCACATAAAACTGAATGTAAAACAAATACTGCAAAAATGATGGAACTCTTGCCATCAGGTGAAATAAATGAAAATGGAATTTAAATGATAATTCCACTGGGGAAAGATGCAATAAATAGCATCATGGAGAGAATGCTATAATCATTACAGATCAAAAATTCAGTAGCTGCTTTTTAATTTTTTTAAATGACAAAGAAATAAGTAGCATTGGATACTATGTGATTATGGTACACTCCACTTTCTCAAAGACTGGCAGAAAAATGAATGTTGATAGAATTTGTGTCCTGCTTTCCTATTTTGTCCACTCTCTACTAACTACTCACAAGAGGTGTAGTCCTGGAGACATTTGCTCCTTGGTGTTAAAAGTTAATTATTTATGGAGTGCTGTAGTGTCAGTAGGTAGGTGTATATGTGGTCCATTTTGTACATCTGTTCCCTAGTTATCGGAGGCTGTTGGAGCTCACAGAGATATAGGACACAATTGCTTGAGATGGGTCAGGGTGCACAAAAATTTTCTGAGTATTTTATATTTGCAAAATATACTTTTCCTTCAAGTACTCAGCTACCTTCAGAGGTGGTCCTGTGATTCTTGAAAGCTGAAGATGGACATTAAAGTCTGAGACTCATGAAAGTTCTGGAAAAAACCTATTTTCTCAGTAAATCTAATTCTGAAAAACAGTAAAGTAATTTAAAAAAATGAGTTCCCACTGGGCTAAATATAATAAGAGAATGTTAGGAATTCTATAATAATATCCATCTTCTCTTTTTCTCTCCTTCCCACCAAGTTCCACTGTAGTACTATGTGAACATTCACTGCCAATCTGAGCAATATGAAGAGAAAACAACCCATTTGCTTTCAAAATAACAAGACATATTATTAGCTAATCCATATGGGAGCTGCAGTGCTGTACTAAATCTGCTTCAGCTTTTACAATGATCTATTATATTTTGTAGGTTGTATTTTCTAAAAAAAAAAAAAAAAAAAAAAAATTTCCATTGTGCTTCTGTGTGTTTTGCCTAGGCTTCTTTTGCTGGTTCACACTAGATTCTGCTTGTCTGAGGAATTTACAGAGGAGGGGACTGAGAAAAAAAAGAAGTTAATTTTTCAGTATATACTGCTGTCCATTAGCCTATGAAGTAGAGTACAATTGACACTGACATCAGAAAAAGGGATCTCTGCACTATTCTGAGTGGTACTTTGAACATAAACCACACTCCCATGGAAGTACTCATATGGCATTGCTAATCTCTTACTTGATCATTAAATTATGTAATATCAACTGCATATGAAAAAATGGAATAAAAAAGATCTATTTTGTGTTTGAGAGGCTTTCACTGAACTGGGATTATACAGATATAAGGACTGGTTTAGTTACTCAATTAAAAAAATAGCCATTATTTCAATTATTTATTACTATTTTACATTTTCAGACCACTTTTTGTACTTTACTTGAGAAAGCGTACTATATATCTGCAACGTATTGCTACAATGCGTTCATTAAAACACATTTGTACGGTGCA
Organism: Phaethon lepturus; assembly: GCF_000687285.1. NCBI lineage: Eukaryota > Metazoa > Chordata > Aves > Phaethontiformes > Phaethontidae > Phaethon > Phaethon lepturus. Next base: position 2,335 of record NW_010535276.1, on the reverse strand, counting down.
TTGACTGCAGAACTAACTGTCTGTTAATCAATATGAAGAGGAACGTGTTTGCATAGCTGTACCAATAAGTAGTTTGGCTTCCACTCAGGAAAGCTAGGTGGTCTTGCACCATTGTAGTGTCCTTTTGGACAACCGTTACAAATGTTCATGTGGCAACAGAAAAAGCCACTGGGTTGAAAACTCTTGAGGGGAGAACTGTGCAGGTTGCAGGTCATAGAGGATGTAATAAGAAACTGCAAACCAGGCCTAGCAAAAAAAACAGAAGCTCATCAGAGTTTGAAAAGCTGACTACAATAGATAATAGATCAACACAAAAGCTAAATCAAATTCAGTAGAGTAAGCAGCATCCTTTACTTCTCTCATATGGATTATCCAATATTATGTCTGGTTATTTTCAAAGCAAACAGGTTGTTTTCTCTGCATATTGCTCAGATTAGCCATGAATGCATAAATGTTGCTACTATGGAACAGAGTAGTAAATAGAAGAAAGGACGGACAAGCCAAGTTTGGAAATTGGATAGAGAGTATCACTTTTTTAATGAAGGGCATATAATTGTTGACAAACCTCACTGGAACTTTTTTAGTATATATGCAGTTTTCACCTCTCTGTTACAACTTGTAACTGGTACCTCACGAGAAAGATAGTCCAGATGGAAAGCTAAGTTCAAACTGGGAAAAGAGAAGGAATGTGATGCTAAAATTAAAACTTCCAGGTTGTACCATAAGCAGAGCTTATTTGGACAAAAATCTTGTGGTTTATCAATTTGATTCAGCACAAGAGCCTAAATGCCACATTATCAGTTACCCTGATAAAGGCCTGAAACATTCTGGAAATTTTTCAAATTCAGATCATGCTGAATCCTTGAAAACATGAAATGTTACACTGAGTCCACATGAAACATTTAAATTTTCCTCTCAAAATTTCCCAGAAATTTAAATCTAAGAAAAATCTTATTATCCTCATTTATATGTTTACATATTTATTTTGGTCTTGCTGCAAGATAGAATAGAATTTTGAGTTACTCAAACACACACTGATAAGATCAAGCTATTAAGAATCAGTAAATTGTGTATGTAGGAACCATGTATTGGAGAGTTATCTGGTGTGATTAAGGGTACAGTTTATTTTTAGGAGCTCAGTGTATTACAGTGAAATCAGTACTTCTGCCATAGTCTCTCTCACTCACTGATTTATTTCCTAGGTTGTAAGTTACTGACTAGAGGTCATAGTTGTATGGGCAAACAGAGATATGGTGTAGTGTTAAAACTTAACAGCCACTAAATGTCTACTATATCATTAAATTTGTAAAGTACTGACTTAGTTGCAGTATAGAAAATGGTTTAACATAAATGAAATTGCCTTTTTCTCCCTACTATTTTGTTCTCAGAGTCAAAAGGTTACAATGTGACTTAAACTTCAGAAGAAATTAGCCATGAAGAATTAAGAAAGTGCTGTCATGTCATCAGAAGTGCACATATCAAAGTGCCAAGTAACTAATTTCATTAGTTATAAGGAAAGAGAATGAGGTTCATTTGCTCCTTTAGTTCTTGTCTACCAGTAGTTGTTTGCCTTGAATCTTTAAAGGAATGGCAGTATCTAGTGCTTTGTTCATATGCCTAGAAATATGTGTACCTCATAAAAAGTATTCTTACCCATTGCCTCTCTTCCACAGCTCACATTCTGTGCATCATGGTTCCTGCATGGCTGTATTGCAGGGAAGATGATAGTGGAAACCTCGTTAAGGACATTCGACCACTGAACCAAATTTGATTCAGCCAGCAGCAGTTTTGTATTAGAGAACTAAAATAAGACAGTTCTGGAGCACAGTTCTTTTCTTAAGGTCAATTGACATTTGTGATAGCAGATATCTTTTTTTTTTTCCTATCAGAAGCTTTCCTTTAGAATCCAAAAGAAAAAGGGACATCTCAAACTGTGGCTTGTTCTGTTTTAGTGTGTTGTCCAACTGCATTTTGTTTGCTCAATATGGCAGAAGAAATTGGTTGTATTTTTCAGGCAGAAATCTCTCTCCCATTTGACACATTTCAGCATTCAAACATACTGGTTATATAAAAGCAGAACATAGAGAACAGAAATGAGGAATTTTAATCAGCAGGGCGAGTCTTTAAATACTATTTCCAGGCAACTTCCACGTGGAGAAAAGGATGATGTAATACTGCCATGAAACAAAAAGGAAAGAGAAGAAACAAAACAAAACAAACCCAAACCTGCCCCGGGAAGCGCTGGTCACCCTCACGGACAGGCAGACCTTCCTTTTTTTAACGGTTGGCCGTAACGGGGCCGCGGGCCCGGCGCCCACAGGTCAGCGAGTGGGCA
>NW_010535275.1:3525-27869 GCF_000687285.1 Phaethon lepturus | reverse complement strand
TTCTCCAGGAGAATGCTGTGGGAGACGCTGTCAAAGGCTTTACTAAAGTCCAGGTAGACAACGTCCACAGTCTTTCCCTCATCCACTAGGCGGGTCACCTGGTCATAGAAGGAGATCAGGTTGGTTAAGCAGGACCTACCTTTCATGAAGCCATGCTGGCTGGGCCTGATCCCTTGGTTGTCCTGCACATGCCCTGTGAGCACTCTCAAGACCAACCCCTCCATAATCTTCCCCGGTACAGAGGTCGGGCTGACAGGCCTGTAGTTCCTGGGATCCTCCTTCCGGCCTTTCTTGTAGATGGGTGTCACATTGGCAAGCCTCCAGTCCCCCAGGACCTCCCCTGTTAACCAGGACTGCTGATAAATGATGGAGAGTGGCTTGGCAAGCTCCTCCGCCAGCTCCCTCAGTACTCTCAGGTGGATCCCATCAGGCCCCATAGACTTGTGGGTGTCCAGGTGGCTTAACAGGTCCTTAACTGTTTCTTGCTGGATTATGAGGAATATATTGTTCTCCATCCCATCTTCCAGCTCAGAGGGCTGAATACCCTGTGGATACCTGGACTGGCTATTAAAGACTGAAGCAAAGAAGGCATTAAGTACCTCAGCCTTTTCATCATCCTTGGTGACAATGTTCCCCACCATATCCAATAAGGGATGGAGATTCTCCTTGCCTCTCTTTTTGTTGTTAATATATTTGTAAAAGCATTTTTTGTTGTCCTTTACAGCTGTGGCCAGACTGAGCTCTAGCTGGGCTTTTGCCTTTCTAATTTTGTCTCTGCTTGACCTAACAAGATCATTGCACTCTTCCTGAATTGCCTTCTGCTTCTTCCAAAGGTGATAAACTCTCCTTTTTTTCCTGAGTCCCAGCAAAATCTCCCTGTTCAGCCAGGCTGGTCGTCTTCCCTGCCAGCTCTTCCTATGACACATGGGGACCACCTGCTCCTGGCCTTTAAGATTTCCTTCTTGAAGGCTGTCCAGCCTTATAACAGGAGTGAATGGCCATCTCTGATGTACAGAGGAATACAGCTCTGACCCAGGCAGACTTCTGTTCCTTTATGTTAAAGAGCTCCATCTCTGTTACTGCATACATAGACTTAGTGTCTACTCCTGACATAGGCAGGTCCCCTTCTAACACCTGGTCAGTTCCCACTTAGGCGGAATCATGGCATACCTGCAGAGAACCAGGAGTACATTTCTGCTGCTGGCACGAGTTTCATGAAAATCACTATCATGAGAAGTACTCCAAACCAACACTGAGGCAAGTATCTAAGCACATCTCTGTTTCTTACAAAGAGAAAGTGTCATCCCTTAGACAGGGGTATTTAGAATTTAGGGGTCCATCTCTGTTTCTGAAATAGCTGGATCTTCATCTGTGCTTCTGAGAGATGAAATTTTGCCTACAATTCTGACCTACTTAAGACTACAATTTTCACTCCTGACCAGTAGAAGTCTCTATCCCCATCTGGGGCTCTGTGGCCGTCTCTGATATAGCAAGGTTCCAGACCTAGACTGAGATGCATCTCTATTTATGTATTGATGGCAGATACATGTTATTCTTTCTACAGTCCCCTAGAGATGCCATAAGTCATTATTTGCCAGTAGGACTTGGTACTGCTGATGACCACCTTTTGAACATTGCGGTACAGCCAATTTCACACCTGCCTTATCATACACTTATCTAGTCCATATCTCACTAATCTGGCCTTGCTGACATCAAAGTAAAGAACCTTATCTCCTTCCATCAAGACAATGACCAGCAAGTCCAGTACAGAAGGCTATTAAGATGATCAGGAGCATATGAAATATATAAAGAGGCTGAGAGAGACTATTTTCTTCAGCCATAGGAAGAAAAGAAATGAAGAGAGGTCACTCTTATCTTCAACTCCCTAATGAGAGGATTTAGAGAAAACAGAGTCAAATTCTTCTAAGTAGTACTCAGTAACAGGAAGAGAGGTAATGGACGCAAGTTGCAAACCTGGAAATTCTGGTTGGATATATGGGAAAAATGTTTTTGTTGTGAGCATAGTTTATCACTGACAGAGGTTTCACAGGAACATCCACCCTTGCAGTTATTCAGGGGAAGGCTCTGAGCAATATTCTTCAGGCAGACCTGCTTTGAGCAGGTAGTTGGACTACATGACCTCTGGAGGACCCTTTCAACCTGCATGGTTCCATGACTCTGATGTCTGAAGAGTCACAGAATGGAGATGGTCAAAATCAAAATCAGGTCTGTTTTCAGAACCTTGCACATAAGTGTAAGACTTTTTCATGATCCTGGAAAGAGTTATGAGCATGCTTTAACTTTACAGAATTTGAACAGTATCATTGACTTTACAGAATTAATTTACAGTGCTCTGAATGAAGTATGAGTATAAATCTTAATAGTTGTCTTACTCCCTCTCCCTGTAAATGCAAATATGTGCTTATTTTTGAAGCATATATATAATCCCTTTGGACTGTTCTCATTTTTAAATTTCAGTAGTGAATTGCAAGTAATGTGAGACTAATCATGAAGCAGTGTGGGCTTTGTAACTTACGGTTCAGTATGTTTGGATTATTTCATTCTGCTTTTTTAAGAATTAACAGACACTTTTATCATGCAGGATACGGGAGAGAAATGCTGAATAAATAGTTTCAAATTCAACCTCACTGCTTTGCCTTCTGATATGTGTCAGAAAAGAGTGCTTTAATTATGCAGAGGAAACACTTTGAACTTTCATTTTTTAGAAAAGTTTCAGTTAGATGGAAGGTTGGTATAAGATAGGAATATTCACAATACAAGAAAAGCAGCACACTAGGTGGGTTTCAACTAAAACTTTGAAACTCCTTCTAAAGTCTGGTATAAAATACTTCCTGCCTCTTTAAGAGATTTTACCCAATGTCTTCCACCAGCCCTTCCATTTTCCAAGCAAATTTCAGTGTTGGAAACCAGATCCAATGGTAAAATCATAGATTTAAAATAAGATTAGAAGGCTACCCTTTTCTTCAGAACTGGAAATGAAGAGCCTAATCAAAGTGTGTTTATTCTAAATATTATGCTGGTTGATCACTTCAGATAGTCCTCAAGACTTTCACCATAATAAAATCAAATTAATTGGTTTATATATTACCAATGAGTCCCTGCGGTTTTTGGGGTTTTTTTTCCTAATTGGTATAATCATAGATATTGGTCAGTTCTGAAAACTGTTTAAATATAGCTAGAACTATAGAATAGTTTATTCACGATTAAAGATACAGGTTTTGGGGCTTTATTATTTTCTATATGTTTAAATTAAGTCTAGCTTTTTGAAAGAAAAAAGAAATCACATACAAAAAACCCAAACCAAACACAAAAACAAAACATTTCAGAATTCTTATTAATATACAGCACACTTATTATTTTCTTCCCTAGTAATTTTGAATTCAAATCTAGCACTTTTCCAATCAAGACATGCAAATATTTTATTTATGAGCTTTTTTTTTTAAGATGGCAAGTCATTTCCATGAAACAGTTGTATCCTGCATCTGTGCATCCTTTTATTGCTAGCTGAAACTTTCAGAGTTATTCCCTCACTCAGATGAGTATAGTTAAACTCGGACCTATTTATCCATCTTTCTTCAAGATCTGAATGTGCTCTCTCCCATCTTCATACGTGACATGTTTGTATGTTTATGTAATACATCGGGAGGGGTGCAGGTGCCGGTTTTAATTCTTCCTGCCTCTGCTGAGCCAAGCAGCTGCTTCTGTGCTCCACACCTGTGGAGGCAGAGACACCGAAGTGCGTTTCAGTTGCTGATTTAGTACCAGGTAAGCAGCTGAACCAGATGACTGGCTGCATATAGACGTATGGTAAAACAATGAAGGCTTTGGAAGCTGTTAAAACGTGATAGTGATAACAGTGACATGAATATACCAGACTAAACCATGCTTTCTAACAGCCATAAATAAATTGGCCTTGAACTCTAGCTAGAGAAAGTAGGTTTTTATATATATATATATATATTTTTATATTTATGTTTGTATTTGTATTTATATTTGTATTAGTAGTTTAGTTGACAGCACTTAAAATATGATCTATCACTGGACTTGAATGTATAAAACAATAAGCCTGTGAGTATTCCCACATGCTTGAGGTTCTTCATATGCCTGAAAACCTAGTGAATTCATGGCCCTAAGCCTGTTGCTGCATCATGGCCTAAAGTAACTTAATTAACTATTCTAAAAATACTTAGTATAAAAAAATTACAAAAGCACTAAACCCTTTTGTATCAGACAGAAAATAACACAGCTTTATCCACCACATCCAGCTTCCAACAATGTCCTCCCAATTATTCCTTACTTCTCCAAGCCACTGTCGCACAACTGCCCCTCACCTTTCCAGCCTTTGAAACTGCCAGGGACTTTCCCAGGTCCCTCAATGACCTCTGCAGCTTCCTTTTCCCTCACAGCTCCTCAAATCTCATTCTTCTTTTCAGCCCTGGTATCTTACCTCTGCCAACCAAATCCCCGGCTCTTTCTTCCTCTCTTTCAGAACCAGCTCTGTCACCTCTCAAAAACTTTCTGGTGAGCACTAAGCTTCTTACGTGTCAATGTTTTGAGCAAAAGCTGCCTTAGGTGCCCTGTCCAATATTATACAAACTAAGGTTTTCTGGCTGATAAAGAATGGTGAACAAAGAAAACAAAAACAAGGGAGATCGAAAGAAGAGCAAGATAAAGGAAAAGTATGTATTTTTTTCAAACAGATACTAAATAAGATATTATATAATAATCCCAAATTTTTTGGTTTAGAGAGATCTATTACATCTTGGGATACTGATGAATAAGTAAATAACCCAGGATTTTCCTCGGATGTCTTTATGAAAATTAGAGACCCATAATGCACAGATATGTACTATTACTTTTCTATGTTTTCTCACAGTCCTGACTTTAACAGTCTTTTTAGTAATAGTGCCTTATCAGCAACATTCATCTAATCCTACAAAATTTTTATTTTTTTTTATTGAAGAGTTGTCTGATTTTTGGGTAGTGATGTTGCTGCCTGGGACTGCATCAAGTCCAGTGACACTAATATGGCTCTTAAGGTTGTAGACTATGCTTTTGCCTTAATATAATTAATTTAATCTTAGAGATTAAAATTCAGTTTTTTTCTTGTATGATTTACAATATTTGTCTGACAAACAATTTAAAATATGTTTTAGACATTTTTGGTGAGTAAGGTTTTCCCTCTTTGAGCTCTGTTTTTTTTTCTTTTAGCATACTATGAAGCTCTTCCACATATTTTGAGATGTCATGGTCTAAGTAATTCATTTTGATTCATCGTTTGTCTCAGCCTTAATCTTTCCTTTCTACTGTTCTTTTTTAACCATTCCTAAGTCCTTTCAATCACTGAAAAAATCTGGATTGCTGACTTCCTAATCTAAGCTAAATAATTATACTTAAGCAGTAAATCATTTAAGGAAAATATATCAATGTTTGATGGACAAAACTATGAAGAAAATTTAAAGAATCTAAGTAGCTTAAAAGTAGAAATAAGAATGTGTGAAAATGAGAAGAGGAAAGCTTTACTTAACTAGAGTGGAAACAATGACATTTCTTCACTGGAGAATAGTCTGCCAAGTGAAAATGAGCCTTCTTCAACACTTGTGACAATTAGGATTGCAATTTTACAAGTCCTGGGAAATGTGATCATACCTTATTGGGAGAAATAATCCTGTTATCAGTCTGGGGAAAATGAAAAGTGGCTACTTCCTACGGCTGCTCTGATGCTACTGTCGACCCCTGCTTTGCCAAAGTACAGTAAGTTAGAAGATGCATTCTGGTTGGTGTCACAGCATAACAACCATACCTTCGTAACAGTCCCTCTGCACGTGTGCTCCTGTAGCTTTAGTCCTAGATAGAGTCCCACCCATTTCTCATATCGTCTCCATAAAAGAGAGTCTAGTTGTTTTCTTCTGAGCCAGTTCCATTTGTGTTCTTAAAGCTTCTCCCCTGTAACCTGGAGACTGTCCACTTTTTGCTTATTAGCTCTTTATGAGTCTTCAAATGTGAGCCTGTGGCTTCAGCAATTTGTTTTCTCACATTCAGTGAGTCCAGAATACTGTAAGGTCCTATCAGAGATCTATCAATCCTGAAAGGCAGACAAGCAGCAGACATTTATTTGGTATCACAAAATAGCTTTTTTTTTTAAACAAACCATAATTTTGTAGTCAACTGTAAGACAATATCTAGGTATTGCAGGGAAAATTCATAAAGAACGGCTCATATATTTGCCAGGTGGCAGCATTAATTGAAGTGTCAAAATTTTTTGTGTGCATAGTGGCCAGTTCTTAAAACAGCATCATGACACATTAGTGGGGTTTTGGTTGACTTTCTTTTCATATTTTATTTATGTATTTTTATATTGGTTATTCCATTATAAATCTCTTCATAAGTCTTCTTTTTTTTTTTAAATCACTGAGGTACCTAGTTCATGGGCTGATATTCCATGAGATTTCTCTCATATCAAGCTCAATAGTTTACTGACCAATTGTTTTCTTATCAGAATTCAGAAAAGAAATTAAATTATTCAGGCACAATAGGTACAGTGAAACAATAACTCTAACTGAGCCAAACATATTTTTCCCAAAAATACAGATTATGTTTTTTTAGATTCTGTGCAATAGGTCACTTGGGTCAAATACCGGCTTGTAACTTGGCAGACTTAAGAATTGCATGAACTAAAACAGGATCAGACACCTGGCTGGGATTCACATGGCCAGATGTAATGTCCATAATGTAAATATCTATGTCTGAGTGAGTTATGTTCCTTCATAGTTTGACTGGGAATAAACTTTTATAGTTTAACTGGGAAAAAGAACATGTCAAAGATGGGTTTTATCTCATTGCGAAGTACCTGCCTAAAATAGGTCAGATGATGCTCTGTGGGTGTCTAAAGTTAGATGAGGTGAATCATGGTCTGATTCATTAGGAGGCATGAGTAAGCTGTGGACTGCCCATTAACTAAACTGTAATTCAGCCAGGTGCTTGATTGACTGAAAGAGAGAGAAATTGGATGGTTTAGAAAATTAAGTCCTAATATGTCCAGATGAAGTAAAATTAAGCAACAGCAAGCAGAAAAGATGGTTGGACATACAGATGAGATGAGATAATATAATTCGATATTAGATTGTTTATTAGGTTAGATACAGTGTCCTGTTTTTTTCTGGGATAGAGTTAATTTTCTTCCTAGTAGCTGGTATAGTGCTGTGGTTTTGATTTGGGATTAAAATAATGTGGATAACACAGTGATGTTTTTAGTTGTTGCTAAGCAGTCAAGGACCGTTCAGCTTCTCGTGCTGGGCTGCCAGCGAGAAGGCAAGGAGTGCACAGGGAGCTGGGAGGGGGCACAGCCAGGACAGCTGACCCAGGCTGATCAAAGGGATATTCCCTACCATATGATGTCATCCTCAGTATATAAAGCTGGGGCAGTTGGCCAGTGAGGGCCATGGGAGCTAACCGGACACCAGTCAGTGGGTGGTGAGCAATTGTGCTGTGCAACACCTGTTTTGTATATTCTTTTTTCTTCTGTCCTATTAAACTGTCTTCACCTCAACACACGAGTTCTATCTTTTTTTTAATTGTCTCCCCTCGTCTTACAGTTTAGGCAGCTATTTGGACTTACTCCGATTTTGCCTTTACCATTTTATCCATCCTGAATTCAAACTCTGTTGGCAATGAACATGCATCACCTCCTTTTTGGAACAGGAATCTATCAGCTTAGAGTTTGGTCACAAGAATGACCATCTCCATTAAGCCCAGTGTTCATTCCTGTTTGTATAATACAGAGGCTTCAACAATTAAGATTATTCTTAATTAACATGTAATGAGATTCTAATAACAACATCATGTCTTTATGGCAGCAAACATCACGTTTACTGCTCTTCTTGTATTTTACATAAACAAGGAGAAAGTTTTTGAATTTGTATTTGTTCTTAGAATTTGTACTTGTTCTGTTTCTTTTCACTCTTTAGATTTGTATTCAGTAACTCTTTACTTTTTAAATGTTATTTGCTGCATCTAGAAACAAAAACTGACTTTCTGCTGACATATATATGCCTTGTGATAGGTTTTTCATCACGAATTATTATCCATAAAATGGACACCAGCCCAGTTTGACATTATAGGAGGAAGACAAAAGAAGAACAGTGTTCTGTTAACACTATTCATAACACAGTATTAACAACAGTTATATTATTTTTTAATGGAACACAGAAAAATTAATTAAAGACCTTAGTTAAACACGTATGCTATTTTCAGCAATGTATCATTACAGAGTAATCCTTCTCCAATTAATTCATCATAGATTACGAAATAACTGTGATCAGATATTACAGCTTAGTTTTACTTGTCACACATGAGAGGAATCATATTAATAGGTTATCAGCTGTTTGCAATGGCTAACAGTCCCTTTTAAGCTTGAGCTCTCAAAAGTTGGGATGACAGTTTCATATGAAATTTTAGCATTTTAAATTTGAATTAAAAGTTAGCAAACCGTCCATAAAACATCATGCCAGGAACAATCACTTAGAGCGAATATAAAATGAAAAGTAGCACATAAAGTTCAAAAAGCAGGTTAATAAAACTGGTGTTAGCTTTGTATTTTTGCTGCTTCTAACCTCCATCTTTCGCTGCTTCTTTTAATAGTTAATCATACTGAATTGTGGTTTAATTGTCATTTGAGTTTGTCTGACTTCAAATTGCAGAACAGTGACATTGTACAATCCATTGGCTACTTAAATGGAGCTTTTTAACTTTTCTTCTTTATAGTTAAACTCTGAACAATTAGAGAGAATGTATAGCTTAATGATCTCCACTTTGTATAGCCCATACCTTAAAACTTGTAATTTGATTTCCCTTTCTCATATTAGTGGATGGGCTAGATTTTCAAAAGTACACATGTGATTTAAAACCTTTAATCCTACCAACTTTGCATTATATGAGATTGTTTAGTATTATTCCTCTTTCAGTCAATTTAGGACTAGAGCAATAGGAAAAGACATGATGAGTTCATAGAATCGTAGAATCATAGAAACTTTGGGTTGGAAGGGACCTTTAAAGGTCATCTAGTCCAAACCCCCTGCAATGATTGGGGACATCTTCAACTAGAGTCACAGAATCATAGAATCATTAAGGTTGGAAAAGACCTTTAAGGTCACCAAGTCCAACTGTCAACCCAACACCACGATGACCACTAAACCATGTCCCAAAATTAGATCAGGTTGCTCAGCACCCTGTCCAACCTGACCTTGAATGTTTCCAGGTATGCGGTATCTACCACCTCCCTGGGCAACCTGTTCCCCAGTCTATCACAATCTATCATGATAGATTATGTACTCTGAAGTATTTACTGGCCTCACAATAAAATATATAAACATATCTCTAAAATAAAATAACATGTCTTATCATATGTTTATGCTAAACTGCTGCATCAGTTCAATATTTCAGGAGTCTAAGTACTGTGTTTTCATTGCCTCCATAGAATATTGCTCTGAAAAAATGATGTCCCATTCTTTTAAAAAATCACTGGATTAAATCCATCCTTCTGAATTTATATTTAAAGTGTGTTCATGTTAAATTGCTACAATATAATTTTCTTTTCTATTTCATAGAAGAACTACACTTGACCTGGACAAAAAGAAATAGCATACTTCATAGAATCATAGAATAGTTTGGGTTGGAAGAGACTTTTAAAGATCATCTAGTCCAAGCCCCTGCCATGAGCAGGGACATCTTCAACTAGATCAGTTTGATCAGAGCCCCAGCCAGCCTGACCTGGAATGTTTCCAGGGATGGGGCATCTACCACCTCTCTGGGCAACCTGGGCCAGGGTTTCACCACCCTCAGTGGGAAAAATTTCTTCCTTAGATCTAGTCTAAATCTACCCTCTTTTAGTTTAAAACCATTACCCCTTGTCCTATTGCTACAGGTCCTGCTAAAAAGTCTGTCCCCATCTTTCTTATCAGCCCCTTTAAGTACTGGAAGGCTGCAATAACGTCTCCCCGAAGCCTTCTCTTCTCCAGGCTGAACAACCCCAACTCTCTCAGCCTGTCCTCACAGCAGGGCTGTTCTATCCCTCTGATCACTTTTCTGGCCCTCCTCTGGACCTTCCCAACTGCGAGCGCACATTGCTGGCTCATGTCCAGCTTTTCATCCACCAGCACCCCCAAGTCCTTCTCAGCGGGGCTGCTTTCCATCCTTTCTTCCCCCACCCTTTACCGATATCAGGGGTTGCCCTGACCCAGGTGCAGGACCTTGCACTTGGCCTTGTTGAACCTCATGAGGTTTGCATTGGCCCGATCCTCGAGCTTGTCCAGACCCCTCTGGATGAAATCCTGTCCCTCAGGTGTGTCAACCACACCACTCAGCTTGTCATCACTTAATCCAGAGAACATTAAAATTGTTTCAGATGAGTCTTAATGAGTCTAGAGAAAGCAATGGAAATATTTCTGTGAAGAAAAAAAATAGCTGCTGAGGGGAAAAAAAATCCTTACAAACAAAACTTAAAGGTTGCAAGAATAAAATAAGGTTAATATGAAACTCAGAAAAAAAATTACCTACTGGTAGAATGTAAAAGTCTTGTGGTGTGAATGTTTGCAGGATGAAAAATAATGATTTAGATTTGGTACAAGACCATATTTAGACTACTTCTAGTTACATAAAAAAAGATTAACAATTCTTAAGTGCCTTTACTTCTAGGAATATGTTTAAAAACAGAAAGCAGAAGAATGGCTTTCATTACTAAAAACCACATTGCAAGAATGATTACAAATAAAGTATCAAATAGGTTGTTAACTCAGTCCCTACTGTTACTTCCACTAGTGTGTTATACAGTCATAGTTTTAATCTGGGAGTCAGTGTGAACAGGAAAAAAAGGCGCAAAAAAAAAGAACAGAGGAAAATCCAAAACAAATCTAAGAGTACACTAAGAATTAGTCAGAAGCACCCCACTGTGTTTTTTAAAGTAATTACTGAGGACATGCCACTCTGTATGCTTCTGTCCTTCACAAGCCTTGGATAGAAAAACTGAAAAACTAGCTCGGATCAGCAGCACAGTTTTGGTGCAGACACCCACATGACCTTCACTTATCATTTGATGGTTTATTTTGAAAAGTATTAATAATAGAATCACAGATTCATAGAATACCAGGTTGGAAGGGACCTCAGGGGTCATCTGGTCCAAACTTTCATGGCAGAAGCATGGTCTGGAGAAGATGGCGCAGCACCCTATCCAGCTGAATCTTAATAGTTTCCAATGTTGGGGAATCCACCACTTCCCTGGGGAGATTATTCCAATGGCTGATTGTTCTCACTATGAAAAATTTTCCTCTTGTGTCCAGTTGGAATCTCCCCAGGAGTAACTTGTACCCATTACCCCTCATCTATTACTCTACTATGTGACTGCTTGTAAAAAGGGAGTCTCCATCTTCTTTGCAGCCACCCTTTAAATACCAGAACATGGTGATAAGGTCTCCCCTAAACCTTCTTTTCTCAAGACTGAATAAACCCAATTCTCTCAACCTTTCCTCATATGGCAGGCTTTCCAGTCCTTTGATCATCTTTGTGGTCCCTCTCTGGACCCGCTCCAGCCTGTCCACATCTTTTTTGCACAGTGGCGACCAAAACTGAAGAGAGTATTCCATGTGTAGCCTGACAAGCACTGAGTAGAGTGGGATAATGACGTCTTTATCTCTGCTGGTGATGCCCTTGTTGATGCCAGCATCCTGTTGGCTTTCTTTGCCACAGCAGCACATTGCTCACTCATATTTATCTTGTCCACCAGGACCCCCAGGTCCCTTTCCACAGAGCTGCTCCCCAGCTACATAGATCCCAGCCTGTGCTGCACTCCTGGATTATATTTTCCCAGGTCCCTTTCCACAGAGCTGCTCCCCAGCTGGGTAGATCCCAGCCTGTGCTGCATTCCTGGATTATATTTTCCCAGGTCTAAGATATTTTTCTTTGTTGAATTTCATAAGGTTCTTGTTAGGTCACTTTTTCATCCTATCCATGTCTTCCTGCAGAGTGGTTCTCCTTTCTCAAATATCCACTCAGTTTGGTATCACTGGCAAACTTCATCAGGGTACACTTGATCCCATCATCCAGATCACTTATGGAGATATTAAACAGTGTTGGACCCAGTATGAATCCCTGGGAGACCTCACTTGTGACAGCTTGCCAATATGAAAAGGAACTATTTACCACCACCCTCTGTGTGCGGCCTGTCAGGCAGTTTCTTACCCACTGCAGAGGCCACTTGTCTAGACTGTAACATACCAGTTTCTCTAGGAGGAGGCTGTGGGAAACTGTATGAAAAGCCTTGGAGAATCCAGGTACACAATGTCCACGGCTTGCCCCATATCAACCAAGCACGTTACTATGTTGTAGAAGGCAATCAGGTTTTTCAAGCACAATCTGCCCTTGGTGAATCCGTGCTGGCCTTTCCCAGTCACATGTTTCAGTTGACTTGTGATAGCTCTCAGGAGGATTCATTCCATAACTTTGCTTGAACAACCCGATTTCCTTCTATGATCAAGTGACCTGCCTAGTGGATGAGGGAAAGGCTGAGGATGTTGTCTACCTGGACTTTAGTAAAGCCTTTGACAGTGTCTCCCACAGCATTCTCCTGGAGAAACTGGCAGCTCATGGCTTAGACAGGCTTACTCTTCACAGGGTAAAGAACTGGCTGGACGGCCAGTGACCTTTAGGATACGCCAACAGGCTGACCTTCTCTTCCCTCCCTTTGGGACCCCTTTGGGTAAGATTCGAACACTCGGCTATCCCAAGTGAATCCCCGGGAACTTCAGGAATCTCTATATACAGTTGTTTTATTACCCCACGTGTGTGTAACCCGGCCGTATTTAATTTCTTGAACATGCTTTGCAGAGAGTGAATTTATCACCGGCAATCTGAAAGGATTTCTGCATCTGTTACTTCAATAAATTGCACTGTTGATTGACTCAGCTGATTGTGTTGTCCCTGAATGCTACCATACCTTTGAGTGTGGCCGTGTGAGTTCAGGAGGTGTCCAGCTGAGCAGGTAGTATTTCCTTCTATGATCAAGTGACCTGCCTAGTGGATGAGGGAAAGGCTGAGGATGTTGTCTACCTGGACTTTAGTAAAGCCTTTGACAGTGTCTCCCACAGCATTCTCCTGGAGAAACTGGCAGCTCATGGCTTAGACAGGCTTACTCTTCACAGGGTAAAGAACTGGCTGGACGGCCAGTGACCTTTAGGATACGCCAACAGGCTGACCTTCTCTTCCCTCCCTTTGGGACCCCTTTGGGTAAGATTCGAACACTCGGCTATCCCAAGTGAATCCCCGGGAACTTCAGGAATCTCTATATACAGTTGTTTTATTACCCCACGTGTGTGTAACCCGGCCGTATTTAATTTCTTGAACATGCTTTGCAGAGAGTGAATTTATCACCGGCAATCTGAAAGGATTTCTGCATCTGTTACTTCAATAAATTGCACTGTTGATTGACTCAGCTGATTGTGTTGTCCCTGAATGCTACCATACCTTTGAGTGTGGCCGTGTGAGTTCAGGAGGTGTCCAGCTGAGCAGGTAGTTGCATGTTAGTAGTGCATCCGGACCCGTGATAGTCCAACGAAGGTGTTGGGCACGACTGGACTACTAACGCTGACTTTGGGCATCACTCAGAACCTAAACTTAGCCACCCCCAGTCCCTCTGAAACCTGAGGATCGACTGGAACGCAAGAGGGTTTAGTTTCTGCCAAATTGCTCTGCCTCTTAACGCAACAGCGGGCCAGTATTTTCCTTCTCTTTCTGCTTGTCGTTTAGGTACCTGAAGAATCCTTTCTTTCAGTTTTTCACATCTGTCAATTCAAGCTGACCTTTTGTTTTTCTAACTGCATCTCTGCATGCCCTGGTAATGCCCTTGTAGTTCTCAACAGTTATTTGTCTGCTTTTCTGTCTCTGGTACACTTCTCTTTTGGTTTTCAGCAGACTCAGAAGCTTACAGTTAAGCCAAGAGGGTCTCTTGCTCTGCCTACTTCCCTTTCCTTTAAAGGGGATTAACTGGTTTTGTGCTTCCAGGAGAGCATTCTTAAAAAACTGCCAGCACTCACTAGCCCCTTTATCCTCCATGGAAACTTCCCATGGAATGCCTCCCAAGTGAGTGCTGAGAGCGCTGAAGTTTGCTTTTCTAAAATCTAAAATCTTAAAGGCCTGGGCCCCAACAGTGCTAGTAAAGACAGAGGTGAAGAAAGTCTTGAGAACCTCTGCCTTTTCAGCACTGTTGGTGACTAGTTCACTTCTATTTAACAGTGGGCCAATATTTTCCTTTGATTCTGCTTGTTGTTTATGTACCCGCAGAACCCTTTTCTGTAGTTTTTGACACCTCCGACCAATTTCACTTCGAGCTGAGCTGTTGCTTTTCTAAATGCGTCTCTGCACTCCCTGGAAACGCTCTTGCACTTCTCAACAGGTATTCATGCACTTTTCCATCTCTGATACGCTTCTCTTCCTTTTGAGAAGACTCATAAGCTCACAGTTAAGCCAAGGGGGTCTCTTGCTCTGCCTACTTTCTTTATCTTTAAAGGGGATGGACTGTTTTTGTGCTTTCAGAGAGCACTCATCTTAGTAACCATCAGCAAGCTCAGCAGGATCCCAAACTCCACAATACGGTGATCACTGCAGCCACGGCTATCACTAACTGAGATATAACAAAGCAGGTTTTCTTGGTTTGTGAATCGCAAGTCCAGCAGTGCCTCGTTCTTTTTGTTGGCACATCTAACATTGCTATGGCACATCTAACTTCCTCTGTGTAGAGGAAGCAGTCCTCTACACATTCCAGGAACTTGATGGATGACCTAAGCTGCTGTATTGTTCTTCCAACAAATGTCTGGGTACTTGAAGTCACCCATAAGAGCCAGGTTCTGTTGACCTGAAGCTTGCTTAAGCAATCAAAACATTGCTTCATTGGTCTTATTGACTTGGTTTGGAGGTCAGTAGCAGACTCCTTTTCTAAGATCCCCCTTTGGAGATGACTCCTCTGATCTTGACCCAGGAGTATTTGATAGGGCTTCCACAACTGATGTAATTGACTTCTATACATTCAAGGTTGTCCCTAATGCAGAGTGCAACTCCTCTTCCTCTTCTTCCCTGAATGTCTTTACAAAACAGCTTATAGACATCCATTGTGATCTTCCAGTCCTGTGAGTTTTGCCACCATATTTCAGTTATTCTTATGATATCATAACTTTCTGATTGGGAGCAGAGCTTTCGTTCCTCCTGTTTGTTCCCCAGGCTGAGTACATTGGTATACATATACTTGAGGTGGTTGGTCTTCTGGTTCTCATCTTGGGAGGCAGTTAAGGAACATTTGTCACTGCTCTGGTTGGCCTGGCTTATTCCTCACTTGGTTGCAATGGCATGAGCATTGACACTTTGGACCTGGTCCCCTGAGACCTTCAGTTTTAAAGCCTGCCTCACCAAGCTGGCCAGCCTGCTGCCAAAGATTCCCTTGCCTCTTCTAGACAGGTGGATCCCATCCCTCCCTAACAGGCTATAATCATCAAAGAATGTCCCATTGCCATATAAGCCAAAACCCTCTACAATGGCACCAGCCATGAAAACAGAAGTTGATTTGCATTGTACGTTTAACTTGTGAGATGGAAAAAAGATTACTTGGGCACCAATACTTCTCAATTGCACTCCCAGAGCTTTGTAGTCTTCCTTGATTCTGCCCACGTTCCATCTTACAATGTCATTCTTGCTCACATGAAAGAATATCAATGGATAGTAGATTGTGCTCTTGACAAGTTGTGGCACAACTTGTGACAAGTAGCTTTAGTGTGTACAAACTAGATTCTTTTCTGAGGAAATTAAAGTGGAAGATCTAATTTGGTGTGCACTGAACACACTACCACGTCTAATAAAGGTGTAATGGTACAAGCTGGTGATTACTCTCAGACAACTTCAGATTTGATGGGCACATGGTGGGGATATTCAGACCAGAAGACCTGAATAAGTGTAATTAAAAAAAAAATGTAGAAGCTACTGCCATAACTGTTGCCATTTACTCATCTGCTCCTTCTGCACCCAGTTTGCTCCTCTGTAGACACAACCATTAACATTCGACCTGTGTTACATTATCTATTCACTCGGAAAACAATTCAAAAAGTATAAAGACATACTTTAGCATTCAGGTGTTCAGACGTAGGGCTAGTTAATTCTATGGATTGATCTGTCTACCTTAATGTCTATTTCTGCCATGTCTCAAAAAGTTAGAAAATGTTATATCAGATAAACAAGACCTGTGAGTTTTGGGTGTTGGGTCTCAGGTCTCTCATTTTCCTAAAGATCTGGGCTTTGTGTGTTTGTTTTCTTACAGTGTTTTCATATGTTCTTGTCAATCATTTGCTACTTTGGCTTTCTGTTTCACAGTAACGTGAAAAGCTGTGTGGGAGATGTGCGCTGTACATTTTCATTGTTTGCAACATGAGACAGATGCTCACCACAACCATGTAGCATTAACCATTCCCGACATCTGTTCCTCACTGTGCAGCCCAGAAGAGCAACAGTCTTGGATTCATGCTGTTGCCTTTAAAAAGCCTAGAATATGCTGTCTAGCACTAGTATTTGGATAAGTGCTACTAAATCTATCTTGCTAATGATTTATATTGAAACCAATCTTCACTAAATAAATTCAGCTGAAATGAGGTTGCAGAAGATAAAGATGTTCCCAGGCCTGGTGAAAGAAGACTGACCTTGTTTTGAAAACATCCTTAGAAGAAATTTTTTTCTTCACTGTTTTGTTCATTCCTTTCTTATGATACATGCTTTTATCTACAGAAAAGATGAAGCATCTGATATATGTCTTCCTATCAGTCTCTGCATACTATACAAGATAAATATAAATACTACACCAGCATAGAATTTCCATTACCACATTCTCTTATTTCATTTCCTAATTATTCTATACACAATGGCTGCCAGGCATTCATATAGTTTTTTCTTTATTGTGCTGCAGATTCTAATGTCTTTTGTTTATCATCCAATTTAAAGTCCTCAGGAGAGAGAGGAATATTTCTACAAAGAATTTCTTTAATACTTGATGTATACATGTATTTTTTGAGCACATGGACTGAAAACTGGCTGAAGGACCAGGCACAGAGTGTAGTACAAGGTGGCAAGAAGTTTAGTTGGAGGCCAGTAACTAGTGATGTATCCCAGGGCTCCATACGGGGTCCAGTCCCGTTTAACACCTTCATTAATGATTTGTGTGATGGGGCAGAGTGTACCCTCAGCAAATTTGCAGATGACACAAAACCAGGAGGTGTGGCTGAGGGTCGTGCTGCCATCCAGAGGCACCTCAGCAGGCTGGAGAAATAAGGTGTAAGGAAGCTCATGAAGTTCAACATGGAGAAGTGCGAAGTCCTACACCTGAAGAGGAACAATCCCAAGCACCAAAATATGATGGGAGCCACCCAGCTGGAAAGCAGCTTGGCAGAAAAGGGCCTGGGGGTCCTGCTGGACACCAAGTTGAACATGAGCCAGCAACATTCCCTAACCACAAAGAAAGTTAGTGGTATTCTGGGCTGCATTAGGCACAGTATTGCCAGCAGGTCAAGGCACATGATCCTTCCCTTCTCCTCAGCCCTGGTGAGGCCACACCTGGAATAGTCTGTCCAGTTGCATGTCCAGAGAAGGGCAACGAAGCTGGTGAGGGGTCTGGAGCACAAGTCTGATGAGGAGCGGCTGAGGGAACTGGGGTTGTTTAGTCTGGAGAAGAGGAGGCTGAGAGGAGAACTTATCGCTCTCTCCAACTACCTGAAAGGGGGTTGTGGCGACGAGGGTCTTGGTCTCTTCTCCCAAGTAACCAGTGATAGGACAAGAGGAAATGGCCTCAAGTTGCGCCAGGGGAGGTTTAGATTGGATATTAGGAAAAATTTCTTCACTGAGAGAGTGGTCAGGCATTGGAACAGGCTGCCCAGGGAGGTGGTGGAGTCACCATCTCTAGAAGTGTTCAAGAAACGTGTGGATGTGGCACTTCAGGACATGGTTTAGGGGACATGGTGGCGCTGGATTAATGGTTGGACTTGATGATCTTGAAGGTCCTTTCCAACCAACCTAGTAATTCTGTGATTCTGTGATTCTGTTCTGGGCTCCTCAGTGCAAGAAAGACATGAACATACTGGAGAGAGTCTAACCAAGGGCCACAAAGACGATGAAGGGACTTTCCTCCTGTGAGGAAAGGCTGGGACAATTGTGACTGTTTAGCCTAGAGAAGAGAAGGCTCAATGTACATAAATAACTGGAAAGAGGGTGCAAAGAGGACAGACAGGCTTGTTTCAGTGGTGCCCAGTGACAGCACCAGAGGCAATAGGCACAAACTGAAGCACTGGAGGTTCCCTCTGTAAATCAAGAAACACTTTTTTAGTGTGAGCGTGACCAAACATTGGCACAGGTATCCCAGAGACGTGGTGGAGTCTCCCACCTCAGAGGTATTAAATAGCCATCTGGATGTGATCCTGGACTCTACATGGCTGTGCAGTAGAGATGGCCTCCAGACGTCCCTCCTAACTTCAGCTATTGGTTTGGCTATGAAGAAAGTATCTCTATTGATTAATTCAAGGAAGGTTATTTAAACAACCAGTTAACTGATATAGCCAGCTGATCCACTGAAACAGCTGTCTATCTAAAACAAAGGCTACCATGGTGGGTTGTCCCTGGCTGGATGCCAGGTGCCCATGAAAGCTGCTCTATCACTCTCCTTTTAACTGGACAGGGGAGAGAATGTATAATGAAAGGCTCGTGGGTCAAGATAAGGGCAGGGAGAGATCACTCACCAGTTACAATCACAAGAAAAACAGACTCAACTTTGGGAAAAAATACTTTAATTTATTATGAATCAAATCAGAGTAGGATAATAAGAACTAAAACTAAACCTTGAAACCCCTTCCCCCCACCCCTCCCTTCTTCCCGGGCTCAACTTCACTCCCCATTTCTCTCCCTCCTCCCCCTGCGCGGCGCAGGGGGACGGGGAATGGGGGTTGTGGTCAGTTCATCACACCTGGTCTCTGCCGCTCCTTCCTCCTCAGGGGGAGGACTCCTCACCCTCTGCCCTGCTCCAGCCTGGGGTCCCTCCCACGGCAGACAGTCTTCCACGGACTTCTCCAACGTGAGTCCTTCCCACGGGCTGCAGTTCTTCACGAGCTGCTCCAGCCCGGGCCCCCCCACGGGTGCCGTCCTTCAGGAACAGGCTGCTCCAGCAGTTTTTCAGACTGGAAAAATTCTTTTTTGCATCTGACAATGATTTACAACAAAACTGGAAGACTTCAGGCCACCTTGCAAATTCTATCATGTCTACAAATTAGGATTGAGGACTTAAAGGGGTTCCCCATTTAAAACTGGTATATTGCAACTTTATGTGTGGGCTCCATTTTTGTAACCTTGTATAGCCCTGCTGAAAATTCCACAGTATTTCACAGAATCATGATAGCCCATACACATAACTTCTTTTGCAAGATTACAAATTCAATTTGTGGGAAATGACAATATGCTTAATGGACTATAGCTTTGGAATGTACATGAATACACAGAACATTAGATATGACAGTAGAACACAGGTAAATCATTCATATTCAGTTTATGAGCTAGATTAGCATGAAAAATTACTCAGAGTTTTGCCCCACATTTCTTTTAATCTCTTTCCAGGTTTCTAAAATTTGTCTGTTTTCACCATTTTGCCACCCCCTTCTGCTATATAGAAATATCAAAATAGTCATAAAAATAATAATTTTGAAAGTCAATACAACACATTGAACACAGAAAGTCACTTAGGTCCTTTAGAAATTTCCTTGTTTCCTATGTCTTCTCTATAGATTGAGACTGCATTTGAAACAGAACGGGATATTTGTCCCTAAAAATCCCACTTCCTTTTTGTGTATTAAACTTTTTGATGCTGAAGTCTTTATAAATTGCTTTCATTATCCACTATGTACAGTTGATAAGCATCGAGTCAATGATCTTTGGAGATTTCTAATAGTTATTACTCTCTTTTAGTCATGTCATGTTATCCATAATGCCTACAGAGCAGAAAAGAATTTGATTTAATGTTTTATTCAAAGGATAAATCATTCAGCCAGATAACAGTCCCTAACGTAGGGTAGATATTAGTAGATGCAAAATGTCCAGTTTATTGCAGCCTGGGATGTAGATTTACTTTGACCCTTTCATCCTGGAGGTGAAAGAGTTTTCTATTAATGGCCAGTTACAAAACTCACAGTACTCTCAGTGTTTTTGACATCCTTTCTTACTCTGATTATTGATCCATGCAACTGCTTTACCATCTACATGCTGTTGGCATTCTAAAAGTATGATATTCTCTTTTGCTGTCTCACTGAGATATACATAAATTTGTTTTGTTAAATATAATACAATACAATATAATATGAATTTCTCTACATATATATAAATTTATTGTTTTCCTAATATTTTTGTAATTGTATATACCCTATTTCATTACATTTGTTCTTTAAATGTATGAAGAGTATAGGTCACAGAATGAACAGATATAGAACTCACTAATTTAAGGAAAGAAATGAAATGGCTTTAGATGTAGTTGTCATCAATATGGCTGTGACCATGAGATCTCTAAACTCTGAGATGTTTGGTTTCACTTTAAGGGCCTGCCTAAGCAGGCCTATCTATTCCAAGAGGAACTGATGAATGTTCTCGCAAATGCTCTGTTCTATTAAGTGAGATTATTCAGTAAATTCCTAGTGAAGGCCTTTGTATCTGAAAGTCTTAATTGCACTCAGATCTGACTGCCAAAGCATATGCTTAACTTTGGGAAGACAATTCATGAGTCTGGTTTTGTTGAAAATATTTACATTCTGGAAAAGGAGAAAATGCTTTCCTCATTAGATTCACAGTTCTTGTTAGGCTGAAAGGTTCCCATGCAAGAACTGTATCAAATAAAGAACTGGAAATTTATAAAAAGGAGAAGTCTAATTTTACTTGTATGAGTAATGGGATGTCCCATTTGCTTGAGTAGCAGAAACACTAGAGTTATTACTAAATTGGCCCATCCCATGTGTAACATAGCAACAACTAAGAAATGACACTTGGAATTCTGGTTTAAACACAGTGAGACACTCACCCAATATGTTCTTATCCACAAGAAAATTTACCTTAAATAAATGACACTTACAACAGACTGCATAGCTACTACTGTCAAGATAGTGTTGATAAGTAGTTCATAATATGCCTGTCTTGTGGGATAGGGAACAAGAAAAGAGTAAAGTCAAGACCCTGACTGTTAAGAAAGCAAAATTCCAGCTCTTCAGGGAGTTAGTCAATAGGACCCCCTGTGAGACTCCCCGCAGGGACAAGGGAGCAGAACAGAGCTGGCAGATCTTTAAGGATGCTTTCCGTAGAATGCAAGAACTCTCAATCGCCAGGTGTAAGAAATTAGGAAAGGAAGGCAAGAGACCAACATAGCTGAGTGGAGACCTGCTGGGCAAACTAAAGGCCAAGTAGGAAATGCAAATACAGTGGAAGCAGGGACAGGTAACCTGTGAAGAGTACAAGGATGCTGCCTGATTGAATAGGGATGAGGTCAGGAGGGCCAAGGTGTGGCTGGAGATGAACACGGCAAGGGGTGCAAAGAATCATAAGAAGGTCTTCTACAGGTATGTCAGCCAGAGAAGGAAGGTCAAGGAGTACCCCCCTTGATGAGCAAGACTAGCAAACTGGCAACAATGGATGAGGAGAAGGCTGAGGTACTGATGGACTTTGCCTCAGTCTTCACTGGCAGTCTGTCTTCCCATACCTCTCAAGAGGAAAGACTGCAAGATGGGGACTGGAGGTACAAAATCCCTCCCACTGTAAAAGAAGATCAGGTTCAGGACCACCTAAGGAACCTGAACATGCACAAGTCTATGGGACCTGATGAGATGCATCCCAGAGACCTGAGGGAACTGTCTGACATAGTTGCCAAGCCACTCTCTATGATATCTGAAAAGTCATGGCACTCAGGAGAAGTTCCTGGAGACTGGGAAAATGGGTAACAAAACACCTATTTATAAAAAGGTGGCAAGGAAGACCCTGGGAACTACAGACCTGTCAGCCTCACCTCTGTGCCTCGGAAGGTCATGGAACAGATCCTCCTAGAAGTTATGCTAAGGCACATGGAGGACAGGGTGATTTTTGAGACAACCAGCATGGCTTCAGCAAGGGCAACCTGACCAACCTAGTGGACTTGTAGGATGAAGTGACCACATCGGTCAACAAGGCAAGAGCTACTGATGTCGTCCATCTGGACTTCTGTAAGGCCTTTGACATGGTCCCAACAACATCCTTGGCTCTAAACTGGTGAGAAATGGATTTCACGGGTGGACTGTTGGGTGGGTCAGGAATTTGTTGGATGTTGGCATCCAGAAGGTAGTGGTCAATGGTTCAATGTCCAGATGGAGATTGGTGAGGAGTGGTGTCCCTCAGGGGTCTATATTGGGACCAATACTGTTTAATATGTTCATCAATGACATAGAGAGTGGGATCAAGTGCACCCTCAGCAAGTTTGCAGGTGACACCAAGCTGAGTGGTATAGTTGGCATGCCTGAGGGACAAGATGCCATCCAGAGGGACCTAGACAAAGTTGAGGAATGGGCCTATGTGAACTCCATGGGGTTCAACAAGGCCAAGTGCAGGGTCCTGCACCTGGGTCAGGGCAACACCCAGTATCAATACAGGCTGGGGGGATGAAGGGATAAAGAGCAGCCCTACCGAGAAGGACTTGGGGGTACTGGTGGATGAAAAGCTGGACGTGAGCCAGCAATGTGTGTTCATAGCCTAGAAGGCCAACTGTCTTCTGGGCTGCATCCAAAGCAGCGTGGTCAACAGGTCAAGGGAGGTGATTCTGCCCCTCTACTGTGCTCTGGTGAGACCCCCCCCTGCAGTTCTGCGTCCAGCTCTGGAGCCCTCAGCACAGGAAAGACACAGACCTGTTGCAGCGAGTCCACAGGAGGGCCACTAAAATGCTCAGAGGGATGGAATACCACTGCTGTGAAGACAGGATGAGAGTGTTGGGGTTGTTCAGCCTGGAGAAGAGAAGGCTCCAGGGAGACCTTATTGCAACCTTCCAGTACTTAATGGGGGTTTATAAGAAAGATGAGGTGTCCTGGTTTCAGCTGGGATAGAGTTAATTTTCTTCATAGAAGCCAGTGTAAGACTGTGTTTTGAATTTGGGATGCAAAAATGTCAATAACATACCGTATCAGTTGTTGCCAAGCAGTCAAGGACAGTCCAGCATCTTATGCTGTCCTGACAGCAAGAAGGCTGGGGGTTCACAGAGAGCTGGGAGGGGACACAGCCAGGTCAGCTGACCCAAACTGGCCAAAGGGATATTCCATGCCATAGGACATCATGCTCAGTATGTAAAGCTGGGGGGGGAAGAAGAAGGAGGGGGTGGAGGGACATTCGGTGTTATGGCATCTGTCTTCCCAAGAAACCATGACATGTGATGGAGCCCTGCTTCCCTGGAGATGGCTGAACACCTGCCTGCCCATGGGGAGCAGTGAATGAATTCCTTGTTTTGTTCTGCTTGCGTGTGCGGCTTTTGCTTTGCCTATTAAACTGTCTTTATCCCAACGCATGAGTTATCTCACTTTTACTCTTCTGATTCTCTGCCCCATCCCACCATGGGGGAGTGAGCGAGTGGCTGTGTGGTGCTTAGTTGCTGGCTAAGGTTAAACCATGACATGAGGACAGACTTTTTAGCAGGGCTTGTTGCAATAGGACAAGGAGCAATGGTTTTAAACCAAAAGAGGGTAGATTTAGACTAAGTCTAAAGGAATGTTTCCCAGTTAGGGTGGTGAAACACTAGCCCAGGTTGCCCATGGAGGTGGTAGATGCCCCATCCCTGGAAATATTCCAGGTCAGGTTGGATGGGGCTCTGAGGAATCTGATCTAATTGAAGATATCCCTGCTTACTGCAGGGGGGTTGGACAAGATTACCTTTGAAGGTCCCTTCCAACCCAAAGATTCTATAAGTCTATAGAATTTCATGAGCCATTTAAAGGAAATGATTCTAGATAACTGTATTTTAGTGTAGTTAAGAAACTTAGATAGCATCTGTAATATCTGTGTTAACCTTGACTTACCATTTTTTATTACAAATTTCATAGCTACCATCTCTCCATCATCCAGTTTTGACATGCTCCTGCATCAACCTCAGCCTCAGCTTTCTTGATATCACTTCAGACACCAGGGTGATCATACAAGATGATTAAACCACAAACTGTTGGTAAAAACATATCTCACAGATCAGGAAAGCCAGAAACATCTGGAAAACATCAGAAAGA
>NW_010535275.1:0-3494 GCF_000687285.1 Phaethon lepturus | reverse complement strand
AAGAGCGTCATGTACAGCCAGGCCATGAAATAATTTGCTTGAGATACCCAGCTCTTCTGAGTAGAAGAACACTACACCAGTGAGCATTCTCCAGATTGTATCTTTGAATGACCTCCCAAAGATATATATCAAAACAGTATACTACAATCAAAACACGTGACTTATAGTACACCCCTAGTAATCACATACCACTGTAACCTAAAACAAAAGCCAAAAGTTATTACAGAAATACTCATCATATCTTCAAATACATTTTCAGACCTCCCCTACTATGTTTCAAATGGCAATCCCCAGAGCAAAATGTAGTGCCTTCAAGGACACTTATGTAAGTGAAGCTGAACAGCCACAATACACTGAAATGAGCTCAGACTGGCATCTGATAAAGGATAAACCAAATAAATAGCCCTAAGTGAGCAATTTTTTCACAACAATACCCACTTACCAAGTTCTCATAATCCTAATTCTTAAGAGAGAACTTCAAAGCTCATTTCCAAATGCACAAATCTATGGAATACCCTCAGTCATAGACTTGGGATAGAATCTTCTCTATGTTATACTTGTCCCACCTCAGGCCAATTCTGCAGTGTTGCAGGTGGGGTGGGTTTCTGTTTGTTTCTCTCTCTTGTATATAACCTTAACATATCTTTCATCTGTATTAGCCTTCCACTGCATTACAGGTGTCAATCTTCTTTTCTACTCAACTGTCCTGTAGAGAAACAATGTATTAAACTTAGAGCAACTGTCCTAATCCTTTATCTCACTACAAAACTTGCAGCTTCTATTTCAAAGCAGACTACAAGAATGTGAACCTTGTGACTTCCTAGTCACTTGCCTTTTTTTTCCATCTCTCTCACATGTATCCTCACACCCTCACAGATACAAATCACAGTGAACACTGCCTCTGAATGACATCATTCATTTTAAAGGTAAACATACTTAATTCTTAATATTTACTTCAGCAAAACTGGTTTTGCAATATAGAAATCATTACTCTTTTAATGGATTTTGAGCCATAACTATCATTCTCTTTCTTGTCTTACCACTGACTGTATTGCTAGAGAACATTCAAGTGAGATCCCTGGGAATTCCTTGCCTCCTCAGAAACAGAATTAATCACAGAATCACAGAATCACAGAATCATTAAGGTTGGAAAAGACCTTTAAGAACGTCAAGTCCAATCATCAACCCAACACACCATGCCCACTAAACCATATCCTGAAGTGCCATGTCTACACGTTTTTTGAACACTTCCAGTGATGGTGACTCCACCACCTCCCTGGGCAGCCTGTTCCAATGTTTGACTGCTCTCTCCATACAGAAATTTTCCCTAATATCCAGTGTAAACCTCCCCTGGTGCAACTTGAGGCCGTTTCCTCTCGTCCTATCACTAGTTACTTGGGAAAAGAGACCAACACCCACCTCGCCACAACCCCCTTTCAGGTAGTTGTAGATAGTGAAGAGGTGTCCCCTCAGCCTCCTCTTCTCCAGACAGTTCCCTCAGCCGCTCCTCATAAGACTTATTCTCCAGACCCCTCACCAGCTTCATTGCCCTTCTTTGGACACGCTCCAGCATCTCAACGTCCTTCTTGTAGTGAGGGGCCCAAAACTGATGACAGTTCTATAAATTTTATGAACACAATCTATAAATTTTAAAAGAGAAGTGCATCAAAAATAAACCCCAAAGCCCAAGCACTTCAATTCAAGGCTTCTGTCCTCTCAGTATGCTTCTGCTGCTACACATTTGTCCTCCCTCAAACTTATAAAATATTGTTTCCTTAATATAAACACTTTTCTGGTTATTTTGGGCCTGAGGATTGGGTAAAACCATAACAAAGCTGCTGAGTGAAACAGCTGGCCTCATTAATGACATATGTAATTAAAAAAAAAAAGAAAAAGAATCAACAACTGACTTCTATAATGGAGAAAATAGAACAATAGACATTAACGCACAAAACAGAGCCCATAAACTAAGAGATAGTAGAAGATGAGCTTCCTTATCCAAGTAATTTCACAGAGTTTCACAGCAATTAAGGTGTAGTGTTTGATTTATTTTGTGGTATCTGTGTCTACATTCCTTTTCAGAGAGCAGGAGCAAAGAGAAAAGGATTTGGGTTTGTTCTCCTGGTGAACTTTAGAGACAATTATTCTCACTGAACTAGTGTTTGGAAAGAAGCTTGCAGCTTGTTTCTAAAACACAGTGCAATGCCCTGCTGAAGTTAAAACCTCTGTGAATGTGGAATAACATCACATTTCAGACCTGTTCACAAAGTGACTGTAAATGAAATATTTCATTTCCTTCTGCTTGGAGTCATATAAGTTATGGTATTTTGGTTCCCATCACAGTTGGAGTTAGGGTGAAATATTGTCATGACGGGCTCATTAGACTAGTAAATTTAACATCATCTGTTTTGCAGAAGTAATACAAAAGTGGCATTGGAGTTCTGTATGAATGAATTAGTCAGGACAGTAGGAACTTATGTCCCAAAACCAATTTGGTTTTCTTCAGGTCACAGAATTGAGTACCAAAATAAGATGATGTCACAGAACAACACTAGCTCCCCATTAACAGTTGGGCAAGCACCGCAACAAGTGTTCAAGACGTGTATAAAATCTGTCCTTCTGATGTCTCTTCCAGTCCCTTTTTTCCTGTGATTTATGCTTTCAGATTTCCACTAACTTTACTATGTGAAAGTTCTATAAGGCTGTGGTAGGAGTTGATTCTTTGAGTATCATACAGGCAGAGTTATGGGGATGGTGTGAATTACAACTATCTCGGGCGGGGTGGGGAGGAGAAGAAAACCCAAAAACAAACAGGGAGAGAGTTAATATCTTGACCACTCCATCATGAGCGGCAGATGAGACATTCTATAAGCGACTGGCAGAGGTCTCGCATTCGCTGGCCCTTGTTCTTGTGGGGGACTTCAATCTACCGGACATCTGCTGGAAGTATAACACGGCAGAGAGGAAACAATCTGGGAGGTTCCTGGAGTGTGTGGAGGATAACTTCCTGACACAGCTGGTGAGTGAGCCCACCAGGGGAGGTGCCTTGCTTGACCTGCTGTTTACAAACAGAGAAGGACTGGTAGGAGATGTGGTGGTCGGAGGCCGTCTTGGGCTTAGCGACCACGACATGATAGAGTTCTCAATTTTGAGTGAAGTAAGGAGAGGGGCCAGCAAAACTGCTACCATGGACTTCTGGAGGGCAGACTTCAGCCTGTTCAGGTCACAGGTTGAGACAAGTCCCTGGGGAAACAGTTCTGAAGGGCAAAAGGGGCCAGAAAGGCTGGACAGCCTTCAAGAAGGAAATCTTAAATGTGCAGGAACAGGCGGTCCCCATGTGCCGTAAGAAGAGCTGGCGGGGAAGGCGACCGGCCTGGCTGAACAGGGAGATTTTGTTGGGACACAAGGAAAAGAGGAGAGTTTATCATCTCTGGAAGAAGGGGAAGGCAACTCAAGTAGAGTCCAAGGATCTTGTTAGATCAAGCAGGGACAAA
>NW_010535274.1:69593-69805 GCF_000687285.1 Phaethon lepturus | reverse complement strand
TCACAATCGCTAGCCCTTGTTCTTGTAGGGGCCTTCAATCTACCAGGTATCTGCTGGAAGTATAACACAGCGGAGAGGAAACAGTCTAAGAGGTTCGTGGAGTGTGTGGAGGATAACTTCCTGACACAGCCAGTAAGGGAGCCTACCGAGGAGGTGCTTTGCTCGACCTGCTGTTTACAAACAGAGAAGGACTGGGGGGAGATGGGGTGGTC
>NW_010535274.1:68815-69349 GCF_000687285.1 Phaethon lepturus | reverse complement strand
GCTGGTGTGGAAGACGACCGGCCTGGCTGAACAGGGAGCTTTTGCTGGGACTCAGGGAAAAGAGGAGAGTTTATCGCCTTTGGAAGAAGGGTCAGGCAACTCAAGAAGAGTACAAGGATCTTGTCAGGTCATGCAGAGAGAAAATTAGAAAGGCAAAAGCCCAGCTAGAACTCAGTCTGGCCACAGTCATAAAGTTTAACAAAAAGAGTTTTTACAAATATATTAACAACAAAAAGAGAGCCAAGGAGAATCTCCATCCCTTACTGGATATGACGGGGAACGTCATCACCGAAGATGAGGATAAGGCTGAGGTACTTAATGCTGCCTTTGCCTCAGTCTTTAATAGCCAGGCCAGGTATTTGCAGGGTGTTCAGCCCCCTGAGCTGGAAAACAGGGATGGGGAGCACAATAAACTCCCCAGAATCCAGGAGGAAGCAGTTAAGGACCTGTTAAGCTACCTGGACACCCACAAGTCTATGGGGCCTGATGGGATCCACCCGAGAGTACTGAGAGAGCTGGCGGAGGAGCTTCACC
>NW_010535274.1:53987-68794 GCF_000687285.1 Phaethon lepturus | reverse complement strand
CTCAGCAGTCCCGGTTAACAGGGGAGGTCCCAGAAGACTGGAGGCTTGCCAGTGTGACACCCATCTACAAGAAGGGTCAAAAGGAGGATCCTGGGAACTACAGGCCTGTCAGCTTGACCTCGCTACCAGAGAAGATCATGGAGTGGTGCATCCTAAGGGTGCTCACAGAGCTGAACAGTGAAGATGCCTGCTTAATTGGGTCTTCTACTTAACCAACAATTTCCCAAGCAATAAGCTCTTCTTTAATCTTTATTTTAGGGTACAGGGAATTATTTTAATGTCATTTACCTGGACTTTAGTAAAGCCTTTGATACCGTCTCCCACAGCATTCTCCTGGATTAAGTGGCGGCTCATGGCTTAGACAGGTTTACTCTTCACTGGGTAAAGAACTGGCTGGATGGCCGAGCTCAGAGAGTTGTGGTGAAAGGCATTAACTCCAGCTGGTGGCCGATCACAAGTGGTGTTCCCCAGGGCTCGGTTCTGGGGCCGGGCTTGTTGAATATTTTTGGATGAGGGGATCGAGTGCTCCCTCAGTAAGTTTGCAGATGACACCAAGCTGGAAGGGAGTGTTGATCTGCTGGAGGGTAGGAGGGCTCTGCAGAGGGATCTGGACAGGCTGGATTGATGGGCTGAGGTCAACTGTATGAGGTTTAACAAGGCCACGTGCCAGGTCCTGCACTTTGGTCACAACAACCTCATGCAACGCTACAGGCTTTGGGAGGAATGGCTGGAAAACTGCCCAGTGATAAAGGACCTGGAGGTGCTGGTTGACAGCCGGCTGAATATGAGCCGGCAGTGTGCCCAGGTGGCCAAGGTGGCCAACAGCATCCTGGCCTGTATCAGAAATAGTGTGGCCAGCAGGAGTAGGGAAGTGATCGTGCCCCTGTACTCGGCACTGGTGAGGCCACAGCTCGAATCCTGTGTTTTGTTTTGGGCCCCTCACTACATGAAGGACATTGAGGTGCTGGAGCGTGTCCAGAGAAGGGCAGCGAAGCTGGTGAGGGGTCTGGAGCACAAGTCTTCTGAGGAGCGGCTGAGGGAACTGGGGTTGTTTAGTGTGGAGAAGAGGAGGCTGAGGGGAGACCTTATTTCTCCCTACAACTACATTGAAAGGGAGTTGTGGTGAGGTGGGTACTGGTGTCTTCTCTCAAGTAACTAGTGATAGGACGAAATGAAGTGGCCTCAAGTAGCGCCAGGGGAGGTTTAGATTGGATATTAGGAGAAGTTTCTTTACAGAGAGAGTGGTCAAACATTGGAACAGGCTGCCCAGGGAGGCGATGGAGTCACCATCCCTGGAAGTGTTCAAAAAACCTGTGGATGTTGCACTTTGGGACATGGTTTAGTGGGCATGGTGGTGTTGAGTTGATGGTTGGACTTGAATATCTGAAAGGTCTTTTCCAACCTTAATGATTCTGTGATTCTGTGAAAGTGTTTAGTATGAGAATGTTTTGAGGACAAGAAAGGAGGATTTGGGTTATTGCTTTATTAAATGATCAACATTAAAGAATTAGTGAAGTTTCTTTATATATTGATCAAAAATGTAATGATAAAACATACCCCACAGTGGTATTTTAAGAATAATAATGAAGTTAGCCAAATCATAATATCAAAATAATCATAAAAATAATAAGGGTCATGGAATTAATTCTGGAAACATCAAAACTTATGGTGATTTAGATATTCAACAGGGTGGACTCAGCAGGGGGTGTTCAGTGGTCTTTTGGAATGTGTGTGGCATGAGCCATATTATTAAAGGTACTTTGGTGCTTGAAGTTCCATGTGAGTACTACAGGTGGGTAATCCTTTGATGATTTCTTTTTTTTTTTCGCGGAGGTTAAGGGTGCTACAAACAATCTCTAATTTGGGTTGAATTCAGCAAAACTTTCTTGTCCCACATCTCCTAGAAAACCAACCGAAAAGCAATTTTCAGGTTTATGGTAAAGTTTTTCAAAAGAAAATTTTGATTAAGAATTTTTTAAAATATTAACTTAAAATGTTAAAAAAAAATTTGATATCCTTAATTGTATCAAAATGGCCCAAGACCTTTAAATCTGAAGCAGATTATTGTATTTTGCTTTGAAGAACAACATTTTGACTGAAAAAAAAATACCTTCTCTATATTTGTATCCATGCATATATGTATTGATACACAGTATCATATGCATATCAATTATACAGCTGTTTGCATTAGCTCTCCCAGTGTAGCCAGTGTGCATCTTAAAAGCTATGTTTTATTTTATTAGATAATATTAAAATTATTTTTGAAGCATCCCAAGGAGCTGATGTGAATGAGGTCAGCAGATTTTGGTGTCTAACCTGCTTAGATGCACATCTGAACAACAAATCAGAGGACTATCTTTTGTTTTCAGGCACATAGCTCCATTTTAAATCTGATGTGTAAAGCAGGACACACTACACACCAATGTCTTCAGAAATAGCTAATGAACGGAAGAGTAATATTGTGAGTTGATATGCTTTAATAATGTTGTCTTGAGATAATAAAAGGATGGCAAAATAAAATGTGAAATTGCAGGGGGATAATGAGAGAAAAAACAAGGTGATCTAAGCTCCTTAGACAAAAGGGTTGACTAATACTGTGTGGGATACTTTTCAACTGAGAAACATGACAGTAAAACACTCAGATTGTCTCATTTCTTTTAGCACATGAGAAACACTAATACATAAACAGAAAATAAGCTTTAAGATCTCCCCTCATTAAAAGCCCAATAGGAGTTTTGATCTGTTGACACAGTATAAATAGAAGCTATAAAGATCACAGCTATTTCTGTCATTTATTTCACCAGTAACAAAAGGAATTGCATATAAAGAACACAGATATGGAAAACAGATGGATTACTCAAGGGTAATAAATTAACATGCATATTATGAATGGCAATGGCAAGGTATTCCACCCTGGAAAAATAAAAAATCTTATTTTCATTTTTCTCAGCCTGAAATCAACAGTATAGCTGCCAATTTAAAGGTTAAGTTGGTGTTTTTCACCTTTAAAAATTCTTCTTTTCAGTAGTTCAAGCCCCCACGAGATACATGATCATCCAACTCAAACTTGCCATGATAGGTCAAAACATTTTTAACTTCTCATTTAAACAAAAAAAAGTTGTGTTTTTAGTTCACAAACCAAAGCTACACAAATCTGTAGAGGCAAGAGCTTTATGAGTAAAATTCCAGTCTTAAATATATGGTTACTTCTTTCCAATTTTCAGGGAGTAATACTCCCCAAATAGAGGGCCAGCCTGCTCTTCTTATACAATGCGCTTTACTCTGAGCAAGACGTGTTCAAGTACATGTTAAATTAGTGAAAAAGATATTAGTTATTAGCAGTGTTCAAATGGTTCTTGATGAAATCTGAGACAATGTAGAATTTATGTGACTTCACTATAAGCCTGTTCAGGTTTGCTAGAAGAACCATAGTTCAGTGGAGCAAAGCAAAGTTCTGCCTGTATCTGTTGATTTGTAAGTTTAGCATTGGACTCTTACAATTTCCTTGTGAATCAAGTACACTAAGGTGGCAATGACTTTGATGGAATTTCCTTTAATCTCAGAATAATTTTTTTAACCACTGTCGCCATCAACACTGAAAGTAAAGCATTAATAGGCTTTGTAGCCTGAGATCTGATAAATCAGATTATCAGACCGTAATGGCCTTTATGGCCTTGGAGACGTAACAGCTGTTTCCTTTCAGATCCCGGAAAGTAGTGCATTCCAGCAGAACCTGGCTGAAGAGTTGCGGTTTCATCTTTGTAACAGAAAAGGCAGGATTTTTACTTATGAATGATCCATTTTTTTCAGATCATAAAAGATAAGCAAAGAAGAGAAATGCACAGAGATATATGGGCTTTGTTCTACTGAGATTCTCTGTTAGTGAAGCTTTGACTGAAAAAATCAAGGGCAATCCTTTTGTCTTCCACATAGACATTCCACATTCTCCTCAGAACTATCACCATTCAGATGAAGAGCTTGGATAAATGACACTGCCTAACTCAAGCAGATTTTTTTCTTTCTCTCCAGGACAATATTGCTGTTGAAAATTCTGTGTGTTCTCTGTTAATTTCCTCTGGAACTTGGTCTACATATCATAATTTCACTTGCTTATTTTCAACAACTAACTAATTAATGGTGTTAAACAGCCCTTTAATGAGGGGAACTATGAAGGAGGACTTTCAATATAATGCTCTGTTGAGAATACTGTAATCACTTTTTTATGACTTTATATGTTTTTCAGATGGAGAGGTCAATTGGTTACTTCAGAGAAATTAATTTTCTTTGGCATCTTTCCTTTATTTATTTTTTTATTTGAAGCTAAATTAATGAATCCAAAATATGAAACTAAACATAATACTGGCCATCCTCCCAAAACCTGCCTTGAGAATATTAGAATTTACACTGGAAAAAAGAAACACAAAAAGGGGAGGGGGAAGGCGGGGAGGGGGTGGAGAGAGAGAGAAATCACCTGGACATAGTGATATAATTTGATTATGTCCCTGTGAAAACCTGATCCATTTAAAATAAAAGCGTGTCCACAATACATTATGATATTTGTGTTCCTCTTTAAGTAACAGCAGCCTGAAAATAAGGTGCTAAATCTGACTGCTTTGTGAAATGGGTGAGATTTTTAAAGTCTGTGTTCTAGATGTCATGCTATTAAGAATCAGTAATAATTACAGCTATTCAGATGAATTGCTGAATGTGAGCAAATACCTGTATTTCTATCAATGGTATTGAAAGACTGGGGGTTTTTTATGATGTTTTAATATTACTGTTCCAAATTGGCTTAGGGCTGCAAATTTGCCATATCTCTGAGAATTAGCCAGATACAGGATAAGAGCCTTTGGGAGGCTAAAATTAATTTCAAGGTTCTGAATTTCTACGGCTGACTTTAATAACTACTATTAGTGACATTTATACCAAAGGAAGGAGAGAAAAATTGCTGGATCTTTATAGGCTGTGATGTATGAAACTAACCTAGATTTGGATTTGAGAGTGATTTTATTGAAGACAGATTTTGTTGGAACAAGTATGTTTTAATAACCTGCAGGTTTTATGGCTTTGCTCATCAAAGTCTATGGTTTGATTCCAATTTAAGAGGTCTAAGGCATTATCCTTAATATTTTTGTAGCCTTGTTACTGAAACTGACTGGCTTCAAGGGTTGATTTCTTTTACTTTCTATTTTTTGGGTTCTTGAATGGAAGACTGGACATTATGGTTCACAAGCTAAAGGGACCAACTGGTTAGAGAAGGCAATATGAGCTCAACTTAAATTGAGATCTTCAACTGTATGATAAATTGTCAAATATTGCAAACTATTCCATGACATTTCTCAGTAGATAAAGCATGTTTGTGTGTAGAACATAAGAGGTCATTTCAATCTTGTTTTCTATAAAATCAGTTCTAACAAAAGTAAAACCCATCATTCTGCAGCAAAGGAGGGTTAGTGGCTTATTTATTTTTCAACAATATGGTTTATCCAAATAACAATATAGCATTGCCATTAACCTACAAAACAAGGTGCTTCCCTCAACTCGTACGTTGCTTAGCTACTCAAAATAAATGAAGTAGGAATATTACCAGCACAAAAACCTGCTGCCACTGCATTGTAAATTACCCAACTAGAAATATTTTAATGTGGAAAAACAATCAAAAATCAAACAAAATTTTAAAAACAAAATTTAAGAAAATTTAAAGTAGGGAAGTAAGGATAATTAAAATCTCTAAGTTAATGATATTAAAGAAGAAGAAATAAGACTGCTTACTATTATGAGTCCTTACACTGTACTGGTGATTGAGCTGTTTATCATCTCTAAGGGTCAACTTCTGTGTAGTATATAAAATATAAAATTATGACAAACTGAGGCAATTTTCTACTTAATTTGTGACTGTGCACATTTCATCTTAAAGCAATAAGAAATGTGTTAAAGTACAAACTACCAGCTTAACCTAACTTTTGTATTTCTACTAGAAACTGAGAATCAATATATTAAAATATTTTCTAAAAATAATTCACATTCAGAGGTGTTGAAAAACTCTCAAAAGATACTACGCGAGCTTTGTGTTTGCATGGCAAGGTTTTGGTAGCAGGGGATGCAACAGGGGTGGTGTTTGTCAGAAGATGCCAGAAATTTCCTCCATGTCTGATAGAGCCACTGCCAACTAGCTCCAAGATGTACCCAGCACTGGCCAAGGCTGACTCTATTAGCGATGGTGGTAACACATCTGTATTAATAAATTTAAGAAAAAAAGAAACCTGCTGCACAACAGCAGATAGAGGAGAGGAGTCACTCTGCAGACACCAAGGTCAGTGAAGAAGGAGGGGGAGGACATGCTCAAAGAGATGGAGCAGAGAGTCCCCTGTAGCCCATGATGAAGACCATGGTGAGGCAAGCTGTCCCCCTGCAGCCCATGGAGGTTAATGTTGGAGCAGATATCCAGGACCCCATGCAGAAGCAGGTGGATGTGCCTGAAAGAGATTGTGACCCTGTGGAAAGCCTGCACTGAGGCAGGCTCCTGGCAGGACCTGTGACCACAGGGAGAGGAGTCCATGCTGGAGCAGGTCTTCTGGCAGGACTTGTGACCCCATGGGGGACCTATGCTGGAGCAGTCCATTCCTGAAGGACTGCACCCCATGGACAGGATTGATGCTGGAGCAGTTTGTGAAGAGTTGCAGACCATGGCAAAGACCCATGTTCATGAAGAACTATCTCCCATGGGAAGGAGCTGCATTGGAGAAGTTTGCAAAGGACTGTCTCTATGGGTGGGACCCCATGCTGGATCAGGGGAAGAGAGTGAGGAGGAAGGAACAGCAGAGACAATATGTGATTAACTGATCATAACCCCGACTCCCTGTCCCCCTGTGCCGCATGGAGGAAAGAGGTAGAGAAAATCAGGAGTGAAGTTGAGCCTGGGAAGAAGGGAGGGGTGGGGGGAAGATGTTTTAAGTTTTGGTTTTATTTGTCATTATCCCAATTTGACTTCTGATTGGCAATAAATTAAATTAAGTTCCCCGAGTCGAGTCTGTCTTACCGGTGACAGTAATTAGTACGTGATCTCTCCCTGTCCTTGTCTCAGCCTACGAGGTTTTTGTCATATTTTCTCTCGCCTGTCTTGTTAAGGAGGTGGGGTGATAGAACAGCTTGATGGGCACCTGGTGTCCATACAAGGTTAACCCACCACAGAGTTTTAATTTTTACAAAGAATTTGAAATTACTGTAAGAAGATGAGGACACACAGAATACCACTAGGGCATTTTTACTCTCTCCTACTAAGATGACTGCATCTTTTTAAATATCTCTTGGTGCTGAGATTTTGTTTTTAAAAAAATCTATATTTGAACAAAAAGGAATTGAGGCATTGATATTTCAGAAGATAGAGAGTGTCATATCTTTTCCTTCTTTTGAGTGAGAATATTTAGTTCCCAAGGGAAAAGTTGGCAACAATGAAGTCAAAAGAGGGAGAGCTTTGGAGGTTAGATCACATCCTCTCCCTAGATGTACACTAAAAATGGCTGTTAACTCCAGGAATTTTGTGTGTGTGTATATATGGGTGTTTTATCTGTTTCACAGGAAAGGGCAAGCTTTGTAGGTGTTGCAAAAGCTGTTTCATTGAAATGTTATTCCCCATTTATCCAGTATTTTTATTGCATGATACACCTATGCATACATTGACATATGAAGCTTAGGCAACTGAGATAATTATGGTAATATTCTACAAGCAGAAGATGTTAGCCTCCAGAACCATCAGTTTAGAACATTTAAACTTGCACTGAAGTTAAAAAGAATTTTGATGTCATTGTTGCTGCTTTTTTTTCTCAAGAGAGATGCTCAGACAATGTGATACAGGTGGAAATCCCTCCCTGCACATCAGCATTAGGGACACATGCATGTGCTATTAATCCTTTTCCTTCAAGAATAGAAGGCATCTGAATAACAACAAATAAAAATAGAAAAAGAAATAAAGAAATTATAAAGTCAACTGTGGTTTCATACAAAACCTTCCATATGAAAAGCAATAGGAAGTATTTCATAAAGTCAGGGCATAATTCTGCTCCTCCTGAATAAAATTATTCAATGCTAACACTGCAATGAATAGATATATAAGCCATGAAACAGCTAATACCCAACCATGGATATTAAAATCTGCTTTCTTCAGAGATGAAAGTCTTGGATATGAAACTGATCAGCTGTCAACCCGTTACTATTACAGAATAGGTCATTCTACCAGACTGAGTATTTGTATAAGGAAAAAAAAAAAAAAGAAGGCATGAAAAAGAGCCATGTTGTAGTTGTTTGGGTTTTTTTCTACGAAGGCAATTCATTGGGCCCTTTTCTCTTCCTAAACCATCTTCCAAATTGTGCTATATCTATCCTTGCTATGGATTTCCTTTCTCCACGTGTTTCAACACCTTGTCTCTTCTCTTTTAGATTTTTCTAAGAGGCCTTCTGTAACTCAGTATACTCTTTATAGAAACTAACGGTTATAAACAAGCATAAAACTCTTTGGGCTAAGTTGCCACAGGTTACCTGGACTCCAGGGACTAGCGGTACTCATTTTGAACTCTAACAAAACAAAACAAGACTTAGTGTTGCTTTTGTCAGGAATCAGTGATGGGGCTAATTAAAAGTGCAGTCTGCCTTTCTGAAATCACTCTGTAAGTCCCTCAGGACAAAGTCGCTTCTTGCACTTAAGCTCTAGACAGCATAGCTACAATCAGATAAAGAAATATATGTCTATGGCTGATAACGGTCATATCAGAGACATCACCTATGTTTTCATCAGCAACAAAAACATAAGGTTTTGTTTCCCATTAGGCTAAATGATGTGCAGTCACACCAGTGTGGGAGCTTATAGCTGAGGTAGTGATTAAATGAGACACATGTGTCAGTACTACAGGCCAACCATACCCTGGGCTGCCTCCAAAGCAGCGTGGCCAGCAGGTCGAGGGAGGAGATTCTGCCCCTCTGCTCTGCTCTGGTGAGAACCCAGCTGGAGTCCTGTGTCCAGCTCTGGAGCCCCCAAGATAAGAAGGATGTGGACCTGTTGGAGCAGATCCAGAGTAGGGCCACAAAAATGATCAGAAGGATGGAGCACCTCTCCTATGAGGACAGGCTGAGAGAGCTGGGGTTGTTCAGCCTGGAGAAGAGAAAGCCCCAGGAAGACCTGAGTGCAGCCTTCCAGTGCTTAAAAGGGGCCTATAAGAAAGATGCAGAGAGACTTTTTACCAGGGTCTGAAACGATAGGACAAGGGGTAATGGTTTTAAACTAAAAGAGGGCAGATTTCAACTAGATATAGGAAGAAATTTTTCATGATGAGGGTGGTGAAACACTGGCACAGGTTGCCCAGAAAGGTGGTAGATGCCCCATCCCTGGAAACATTCAAGACCAGGTTGGATGGGGCTCTGAGCAAGAAGATCTAGTTGAAGATGTCCCTGCTCATTGCAGGGGGATTGGACTAGATGACCTTTAAAGGTCCCTTTCAACCCAAAGATTCTATGATACTATGATACTATGTCTCTAAATCGCTTAGGAAGGATCAGTCCCAGGATGGTTGAAAGGTATACAGATATATGGGATAGTTATTTTTGCTTTCAATTGGCAATAGGATTTAATCCATTGTAGAAAGTAAATTAGAGTAGCTTTTAAATACTTTAAAATATGGAGAAACAGAAGCAGTAGTAGGCATCTCTGTATACATTCTTAAATATAGGAATGGAGAAGACAACAAGTGGACTGTTATTTTAAATATGTGAGCTATGCAGACAGAAAAGGATTATGCTTAAATTGAGTGCCAGAGAATTTAAAGTACAATCTCTGCATATTTTCATTTTCCTTCTGAACAAAAATAAAACCAAAACAATTAATTGCAAACAACAAATATCCACAAGTTCTAAAAAATTGCATGAAATTATGATTGTGCTCCAGCTCTTTTAATGTAGCTGCAACTTCCCCCATGTTTAGAAAACAGTATGGATAATATAGAAAGTAGAACTATAGTACATGCATATGTGTGAAGAAAGATTTTTTTTCACTGTCTAAATGTCTGCAAAAATCAATATACTCTTTTTATGACTCTTCTATTTAAAAATTTAAGGTATGCTGTGTTTATTTGAAGTGCACTATATTTTCCTCTGGCATGCAAGAGAGGATTGAGGCATATGTTCCATTCTACATAAATTTGGAAGGTTGTTTTATTTATGTTTGTTTGATTTTTCTATTTCCAGCTAGCAAAAGCCACATCAACTTCCAGCCATGTCCCTGATGGCTCCTGAGGCTTGGTCACACCAGCTGGTTGAGAACTTTGTCATTATAGTATAAGTAAATAAGCATTAGATGTTATGTTCATATTGTGAATGTCTCCTACACTGTGGCTTTTCTATATGTTTAGCAGAACCAGTGGATGTTTTCATTCTACAATGCACTGTGTGTGGCACATGCAGACTGTTATCAGCTTTATTTCTGCCAGAGCTATCTACAGTTCTCTGTTTAGCCATCAACAAAAGGTTTATGATTCTGAGTTTAATAACAGTAAGAAAAATTCATTTCTTGAAGAATCTGTAGTGATACATTACTGGCTCTTCATTAACCTTTTTTTTATTGTAGCTCAGAAAGTCTCATATATCTTAATATGACACCTGAGCCAACATTCAAGGTTGGAGCCTAAAGTTATGCTGTATTTAGACATCTAAATCTGTGTCACTAATACTCAGAGGTATCAATAGCATATATCACCCAAGATACAGCCACTAATCAACTCATAAAAATCATGTTTGAAAGAGGCACAGTTTAGAGCTTATCTGCCCTCCTCACACATGCCTCACTAAGTATTAGTTTTTCAGGATTTTTTAAAGACTAAAACACTGAAGGCTCCTCCATACATACATACTTATTCTTCTATGCTTTCATACCAGATATCATTTACTTATTCATTTTTCTGATATTCAGAGGAGGAGGAGGCCTTGAGAGAACAAACGAAGTGCTGACACTGATTTGTGTTTACCGAGGAAAAGACAAGCCAAAGGAGAGCACCTTGTACTTCACTTTTTGTGGTGGACTTGCTGTCTAGGAGCAACTGTTCCATGGTTTCAGAGGAGCCCCAAGAAAGCCCCATTTCACACAATATGGATCTTATCTTTGTTGTAAGAAGATCCATACAGCCTGAGGTTTCGTTACCTGTGCCCAAAGCATGTGCTCTGTTATGTAACTGGGGCTTAAGACTGTTGAGCTGCTTGAACTTCGTAAGGCTTTGAGTTTTACGAAGAAATAACCACTGTACCTAGAATATATCATATTGCTACATACACACTTTTTACTATTGAACTTCGAGAAAACAGGTTCTGATCTTTAAATATTGTTCATAAGTTCTCTTGACTCACCATGTTATTGCAGTATCAATCTTAAATTGGTACAGACAGATCGTTGGGATAGTCAGGGATTTAAGTTACTTTAATGAAAGTATTTCTTTAGAACATTACAATCAAAATCAAGGATATTTTCCTGTTGTTTAGCCAGTCTTAATTTCTTTCACATTATTCCAATGAAATATGTATTTTACTGTGTACATAAAATGCTTTCAGGTTTCCGATCTATTGTTTGGATTGTGTTGACTACTTATTCAAAGAAAAGGCGGCTGAGACTGGTATATGTTAAATAAATGATGAAAAATGCTTAAGCAAAGCAGTGAAATCAAGTTTTGGCTGAGAAATTATTGTGAAAAGCAAACACTATTTTTCCTGGAATAGGGCTCTGAGGAATACCAACAGCCAGGTTGCAGTACGGTTGGTGAATAAGTAATTTATTTTTTTAGAGATATTATCATTCCTCCTACCATTGTTTGTCCTTTCTATAGTCTTTGTACCTAATAATCTAATATCTCACACAGTTCCCTGATGTAGTCAGATCTCAGAAGAATGATTCTTTGCTTTTTCTTACCTTTAGAAATGATCCTTCTATGAGACATATTTCCTTGACATCATTCTTTTTGAGCTCATACTAATATTTGTCTCATGCCAGTTCTTGATACTTTCTTTGTTATATTGCATTTGCAAAATAACTTTATACTCTTGCTATCTATGATCACTTTTTTTAATTGTACCCCGTGGTCCCTCATAGCACTGCACTGAGTTTGTTTTTTTAGGGGGTGACCTGGTTTCAGCCAGGATAGAGCTGGTTTTCTTCACAGCAGCTAGTGTGAGGCTGTGTTTTGGATTTGGGATGAGAAAATGCTGATAACATGCTGATGTTCTGAGTTGTTGCTAAGTAGTCAAGGAGAGTCCAGCTTCTCGTGCTGGCCTGCTAGCAAGAAGGCTGGGGGTGCACAGGAAGCTGGGAGGGGACACAGCCAGGACAGCTGACCCAGGCTGGCCAAAGGGATATTCCCTACCATACAACGTCATGCCCAGTACATAAACTGGAGTTGGCCGGGGGGCGGAAATCGCTGCTCGGGGACGGGCTGTCGATCACGGGGTGGTGAGCAATTGCTGTATTGGGCATCACTTGTTCTTGTACATTCCTTTGTTGGTATTATTACTGTGGTTATCATTGTTGTTTCTTTCTCTCTTGCTGTCCTGTTAAACTGTTTTTATCTCAACCCACGATTTTTTTCCCAATTCTCTCCCCTTTCCCACTGCGGGAGGGGGGAGTGAGCAAGTGGCTGCGTGGGGCTTAGTTGCTGGCTGGGGCTAAACCACGACAGGGGATTTGAATAGGACAATATTCAGAAGTATGGAAAGACCAATTGTAGGTCAAGAATGTATTCTGTCCTGCTGATTACATCACCTGTTAGTATCTCTTCATTTTTGGAGGAAATGTAATTGATATTTTTAATTTTAATTAATTTTTAATCATGGGTTGGTTATCACTTATTTTGATTAATCACTCTGTGAAGTACTTAAACCCCAAAACCAGCACACCCAATGCTCACCAGTGGTGTCATAATGACAGAAAAATTGATTCTGTAATTGGCATATCTCATCAAGTGAGTGTGCTGTTGCTTAGTCTGCTCTGGCAGCAGCTTTGCACCATTGTGTCCAAATCTAATGTAATGCCAATGAAAGAATATTTCTAAGTACATGCGGTTGTGCTAAAGAAGCAGTCCTGCGCTCTTCCTCATGTTGTCTATTTCACATTCCAGGTGGAAATCTGCCAAATAAAAATTACTAAGTAGCACTGTGTTTTCACAGAATCACAGAATGATTAAGGTTGGAAAAGACCTTTAAGACCATCTCAAGTCCAACCATCAGACCAGCACGACCATGCCCACTAAACCATGTCCTGAAGTTTTGTGTTTGATCTAAAGGGAAACTTAAATCAATAGACTATTTTCGTAATATAATTCATTATTTCTCTGCATTTGGATCTAAATCCAAATGGAATCTGAATAAATTCCCAAACATTATAGTTTTCTGAATAAAAAATGTTACTTTTATGTGCGTTATGCAGCTTCATGTAGCCTCTTCCAAATGACAGAAATCCAAATGTTAATTTGCCAAGCATGGAGCTTTGAGGACTAAGATAGAAATTAGAAGAGTCAGAGATGCATAAGGTCTTTTCCTTCTGTGGGCTAATATAAGCCCAAACAAACTGGAGATAAATGCATCATATTTAAAAATACCTTTGGTCTATTTGTAGCGACAACTAGCCTGATATACAGTCTGTTGAAGTTTGTGTCTATGTTCAGCTACAAACATTGAGAGAAAGATGATGAAAATTTCTGCCTTTAACAGAAACTGAATTAAATTGTTCTCAAGAGCGTTTCAGCAGGGAGTCTGCCCTTAAACAGTCCTCTGGTGATAGAATTCATGAAAGAGAAAGTTGTGAGGACTGACACTACCCTAGGAATGCCAACTGTAAGGCATGCTAGGGTTGTACGGGCAGAACTGAGCTGAGAAGCTTGCAGTAACTACAG
This sequence comes from Phaethon lepturus, assembly GCF_000687285.1. Classification (NCBI taxonomy): domain Eukaryota; kingdom Metazoa; phylum Chordata; class Aves; order Phaethontiformes; family Phaethontidae; genus Phaethon; species Phaethon lepturus. Next base: position 54,878 of record NW_010535274.1, on the reverse strand, counting down.
CAAGACAGTTGAGGGTTTCAGTGTTTCATCAACACTGAAGTCCTCCACTGTATTGTGATACTGAAGAATAGCTCACAAAAAGTCTGTCAGTAGAATTCAGCTTTATCCACATTTTGCTTGTTACAACTACGAAAAAAATCAAATGAATCCCAACAGGTTTTTGCTTTCCTCTCCACACTTGTGTTTCACATGTAGGGTATTTGTTCTAATGAACAGCTAGGGAAGATAGCATTGAGGTACAATAGAAAAGAAGTAGACAACTAGTGTATTTAGGCATCTACAGTTGCTACTTGGCAGAGGCTGTTTTCATCACTGGTGGAAAAGTCTTCTATTAACTGCATTTATAAAATACATTAAAAAATATCAAGTTGTCCTGGAGATTAGTCTTGATCTCCTGTTGTTTGTGTTCAAGCAGAAAGGATTTAAATACTGTGAATATTCAGTTAACATCTGACTATTATTCTAGTTGAAAGGCCTGTTCTCAAGTAGCAGGAGACATTTTACCTATTTTGACTGTTGTTCAGCTTCTTTTCTACTTGCTGATGAATATAAATTATTTTGAATATTTTTCTCAGTTATAAGACTACTTTGGGAATGCTTAAACTCAGGCTAGAAAAAGACATCAGAAAAATTTTTCTGAGAATTTATTATCTTCATTACTGTGTGTGTTACTTTTTAGTGTCTCTCCTTTTCTGATAATGTGAAAGAAATTAAACTTTCCAGCAATGCAGTACGATTCCTGTGTTAACATAGGGCACAAGTAAAAGAACCATTAGTAAATTTCTTCTAAATTTAAACCTACAGCTTAATAGTAATCCATATTGATAACAATCTGTGGATGGAAATTTAAGCTCCTTCAGATTTTTCTGTCTCTCCCTATGCAGCTCAGTG
>NW_010535274.1:44801-53956 GCF_000687285.1 Phaethon lepturus | reverse complement strand
AGCAGGAATATAGTAAATTGGCAACTGAATACAGAAAAGTAGTAACATTGGCACAAGATTATTTCCCTACTTCCAGCAGATTACCTCATCATTTATTCTTAAAAAAATTCAGAGTGAGCATTTTCCATTATATATTTAATTGGACTGACTGAAGGAATTCAGAAAAAAAAAGTACAGTGTACTTCAATAACTATTATTCTCTTTCATCTCACCTGTTTTATTGCACGTGGGTGGCCTGATGAAATTAACACTTTGAATTAAAGAAGAAAAGCCTTTCATGTTTTCAGGACTTTGTAAACATTATCAAATGTCAGATGGTGAATTGGTAAAATGGACACCAGATTGAAATTAAGCATTGGTCCTCTCCTTGTAGAGAGGAACTCCTCTGAATTCTCACCAACTGCATTGATATTATGACAACCACCTTCTTCAGTGAAGAACAGGGCGGTGTTTGTTCAAAGCTATGTACAGCTATCACTCCTAACATAATAGAGCACTTATGTATTTATTTCTATTTAAACCTGTGACAGGCTACTGCCAACTAGCCTATTCCCATGCCCAAAGACTTGGTTGGTTTGGTTACCAAAGCCTGACCTCTAAAACCTTTGAAGACAATGAAAAGTCTGTATTACTGGCTTTTGTTAGGGAACTTTTATTTTACCCCTTGAGACAAATTAAACAGAAGTTTGTGCTTAAACGTAAAGAGATTTAATGAACAATGTTTTGGATAGACTCTTACTGCCATAAGCGGTTCCACAAGGAGTCTGTACAGATGCAGCACAAAAGCCAGTTCCTTACATATGCTTGCATCCACACCAGTTTTACAAGCCCAGGCATCAGGCACCTTAACTGGTGGCTGGTTTATGCCCCAGAGCCGGTTCTGCTGACTAAAAATATCCCCTGAGCACTTGCTCTCCATGATCCTTACAAGACAATGCTGCAGCTGTTTCTTACCTCATCAGCGAGGAAACCTTCCTTCCCTTACATGTAGTCCTTCTTGTCTCTGGCGTTCCTGCTTCCAGACAGTTTAACCCATTCTGCCATTGGGCCTTCTTGCCCTCTATGCCACATCATTCCTCTGTCACAAATTACCATTACAAGTTGAATTTCCCCTTAACTTTCGCCAGTCTTTACAACTGCCACTGATTAGAAATATCTGTTATTCATAGACATCACATAAACTGCCTCCAAGTTCTAATGATGCTTAAAAGAACCATAAAACCTAGGGCCCAAATACTGCTTTATGACTTTCAGAAGGGTCAAGCTAGGCAGTACCCAAAAGAAATGCCTCTAAGGAGTAGGAAGGTGGCAATTAGGTTCTCAGTATCTGGAAGACCCATTTCCTTCTGGATATTTTCTTTGACGAACTGTTCCTGAATCTGCTGGAATTTATGGCAAACATTGTTCCCTCCTTACTCTAGTTTTTCTGGCACATAAAACACTGTCATCCCATTTCTGGCTCATATTAAGATGACAACTCCATGTCATCACATCTCATAGCACCATGCAGCACTCTCTATTTCTGCCTCTGTGGTAGTCCACCACTTCAGACTAGCCCCCAGCGAACACTGGATGACACAACCTAAACCTAGCTCACTGGTTTAGCAGATCCACATACCTTTTTTTTAGTCACATTGCTTTTTGCAGCAAATATGTTAAATGTCTATATTCAGCTATGCTGTACTTTCCTCCAGGACCAAAAACACAGCTCAATATTTCCCAGCAGTCAACTCTAGATTTTATTCTAATCCTAATTTACACTTATGTGCAACCTCACATGCAGGAAGCAGAAAGAATAAAGAATGAAAAAAATTATCATTATTCTTTATAACATGAAAGTAAAATAATGTAATATGTCCACTTACTTGGCTTAGCCACAGGAGAGCAATTTAATGTTGAATGGTCATTGTTAATTCTGGATATTTTCTGATTTTTGTATACTGAATTTGCAACTTGCACATATAATACTGGAATAAAGAATCAACTGCGTAATATATCCATGTAGACAAACTCAGAACAATGATTTAAAAACCCATAAAGCAAATGGTTGTCTACTACTGAAAACCTTCTACAACCTCAGTGTTATTTTGCAGAGACAAACCCACTTCACAGGTGAGTATAAATCATGCAGTTAAAGTGATGTTTATACTTTCTCTTATTAATGTCAAATTTCAGTGTTGTGATTAATGTGTCTAAAAAGGAATTACTTTATGACAAAGTTTTGGTCTGTTATTAGTGTAATTAAAAAAGCAATCTGACAATATCGATATTGTGAAGACTATAAAAGCTTAGTATATGCGGGTGCTGACACTGAAGAAGGTCTTGAAATAATTAGAAACAGAAAAAAACAAACAATCATAATTCTGCAAATATTTGTAGGCTCTAGACTAAAAATAAAAATCAATGATGATTGTGTTTTTGCTCCCTCCAAAACCTACTGTAAGACCTATTAAAAAAAGAAGGAAAAAAAAATTTAGTGCACAAAACCTAAAGCTTCAGCCAATCGATGCTGATTAGATTTACAATTGAACTGCAGTTTTTATAGTTTTCATCTAAGCATTTTCTCCTAGATTATGTTTCTGGACAGATCTATACAATAGGAATTGCTTTAATCTCATTTACTGACAGGCTGACTACCACCATGCAATGCAATTTAGCTCTCACAAAGCCCAGTATTTCTTCTCTTGCTCATTTATAACAAAACTCACTTGGTTTCAAGTGAATGACGTTGTACAGTAATTCCCTATCAGCAGGCCTCAAGTTGTGAATTTTCTGATCAATTCCTATCTCGAGGGATGATCGTGTGCATCCTGTTAGATCTTTCACTCTCCAGTGAACAATAAAGTTATAAAATATATGCCAACAGTTGGCATCTACATGCATCTTTGCTGAGCCTTCCAAGGAGCTGTGTGTGTGAAGAACTGCACCCTACCCAGAAAAAAAGCCCACTGCTAAGCAAGGCTGGAGAAGCATTTCCCATTCTGGTACAGTGTGCATTATCTGGCAAAGGGCAAAGTGGTACATACAGTTTATCAACATCTCACATCACTTACACCTGAGGGTCACAAAATGCTGAAGGATGTCAATTAGCTGCAATTTATACCAGGTTGAGTCTTGCTGAAATGATCTAGTGCTTCTTGCTGAACGGCAAACAGATCTTAGCCAGACATCAAAATTTTGCTATGTCTGGCCTTGCAGCTGAGACAAAAAAATCTCTGGTCCCTTTACAGATTTTTTCCTGTCAGGATTGCATTTGGTGATGTAGTTTTTAAAATTACTATTAAATTGTATCTCAGAATTTTGTAAGCAACATGGGACTTGAGTTTATTGTAAAGATCTGTCAAATCATGCCCTGATAAAGAAGAAAAGACAATGAAATACAGAAAGTCCTAGTGACTGAAAGAAGATAATTTCTTAAAAGTTATTTGTTAAGAAATTAAGTTACTTAATATTCACTAAGTTTATGCACATGCAGTTAATATATTGATTGCTTAATTAAAATTAGCAAAACTGCCTGGCAGCAACCAAGGTTTAATCTAGTCCTTCTCAACTGCTTCTAAGCCATCCTGTGCCCAAACAGAACTCTTGAACTAAGTGGCATATACCTTTAAACATGTGTTTAATTGCTATTAACTATCATAATTAGCTTATTTCTGCCTGTTAATTTTATCTTCAAAGTATTATAATGGAAGTCACATAACCCTAAATAGTGGGGAGGCCAGTAACTCCAGCACACCTCTCTCATTGCTGTTCCACCATGCTCTCAGTGTCTCAGCTGCAGCCTCTACTTTCGGTCCTTGACACATCTGCAATGTATAGGCAATTCAACCTTTCACAGCAGCGCTCTCGTATCTTTGTCACCACACAGCGCCTGCCCCTTAAGAGCTCTGCATGTGCTGAAGCCACGGTGCCACATGAATGTGGGTCTCTGCCTACGGTGGTGGATCTGGCACCTGACCTTGCCTCTCCTCCTACAGATGATTTCAGCCACACAGAAGTAAGTACTGTGTAGTAACATACAAATTTTCCAGAGAGACGATCAAAATCCAGTGACATCTAAATTGATCTTTATATGCTATAGGGATCCCCTGCACAGGGGAGGAAACTTAATTAAATTGGTCAGAACCTTTTTATTATTGAAAAGAGTAGGTTAAGGTTCTAATATATTCTATTGCATATAGACCTGAAAGACAGTTCAGGTACTCCCTCCTACATTCTTTTGGGAGCTTATGTAGAACAAACTATTCTAACAAAATCTAAGATTACCAGTGATTCTGCAACCCCCCACCTTAGGATTTTAATTGCATAATTGTTTGCCACTTGGAAATTTTTCTCCCACTTTTATTAATTCACTGGTGATTTTTCCAGTCCATATGAAATATGAGAAGACAGGGATAATAACAAAGATAAAATTGGTTGTAAAAGTGAGCAAATAAGGAGAAGCATTGTTTAAAAGGCAAGAGATAATTTGAGATACGCTCTTGTCCTCTTTTCCTGTTTATCTGTCTCCCAATCCTAAACTCCTTAAGGGAACACTGGGCTAAATCAATGCTGATTTCTTTATGCGCTTATTTTTGCCTCAGTTGTGGTGTCAGGAAAAAATAGGAAGGGTTATTGAGCAACCATGTCTACATCACACCTTCTCCTGTGAAAGTCAGAACCCAGATTTTCATAAATAAACCACTGCCTTGCTTGTTTCTTTTCTTCCGCTACCAAGCATGCCCAATCTTTGAAATGATCCAAGATCACAATTTTCTGTTAGGGTATTTCCAGGATTCTGCCTTGGAGAATGCTGGTATTATAGCAAATGGGCAACTGCCCATCTCATTTTCTGTTGGTCAGGGACAGCAACCAAAATGCTATCTAAAGACATCGACAGTAATCTATCTACCAGAAAAGTGAAAAGCCCAACTGCATACAGGGAGCATAAGCAAATCTATGATGTTTGACCCCTACCCACACAAATTTGATTCCACAGGCCTTGAAAAGTTGGTGCAATGTTTTGTATGCATAAATAATATGTTTGTTGTGACTGACTTACAATCATGCACGACATCTGTCATCTCAATCCTTACTTTTTATGTATGGCTAAAAAGTTCACTGAGGTCAGTGGGAGTCTTTAAACAGATAAAATCAGAAGGTGATGGCTGCATCACAATGCATATACACGGTATATACATTTCCAGGTGCTTGTGAATATTAAATATAAAACACACTACAAATATGAATAAACAACCAATTCTATGTAAGATACAGTTTACGAAGGTAACTGGTAAGAATTTCACCTATTCAGAAAGATGTCACATTTTCTGGATTTATTCTTATGGCTCCATCACTCCAATTAGAGTATCTAAAAACTTCCTAACTTACTGATGTAAACTGTCAGGATGGGATATCACTTAAAATTTAGGAATCAATCATGCTGATGTAGTATGTGTCTGTGCATGAGAGATGAGGATCAAATTCTGTGTGTGTGATACCACTAACCACAGATGGCTTAGGAGGCTGAAACCAGTCTGACTGGAATGATCCCTCCTCATAAGGCGATTTAGCAATAAAATGCAGAGCTCAAGGGTGATTTTTTTTTTCCCAAAAATAAAAGTACAAATAAGAGTTTACTACTAACAAATGATGTCAAACTTTTACAAAGAAAACTGAAGTTCAAAGACAGCAAGTGGAAATTGCATCATTTTGTAGAGGCATTGCCAAAACACTTCAGACTATTCTGGAAGGATCAACAATAAGAGTAAGAAGATGGTTTATTATCCATGGTCCTTTGACCACTGGGTTTTTCAGTAGGATTGCCAGCAAAATAATGTCTGCCACACCCACTTTGGGATGTTATTTCTGCATGGAGAAAAGGAAGAACGATATTACATTCCATGTTAACAAAAACAACTTGCACTTTGAATGGATGTGGCATACTTAAAATATTCTCCCATTCGTATTTCCAATCAAAATTCTCAAATAATTTTCACCTGCATCTAGACCATCTCAAGGCTGCAGTTCCTCTGCTCATTTACACCAGTACTTCGTGAGTTCCCCCTGGAAGATGCACTCATGTTGCCTTTCCATGAAGATCATGATCCAAAGCAGAGAGCAATGGGAGCTTGGTGAGTATCCAAGGCTTTCATGAGACATAACTGGACTTGGGAAGGGAGAAGGAAATGTAGACCCCACTGAACTTAGTTATGTCCTCATCCTATCTGTTAAATATCCAGCAGTAAAGGAAACTGAAATGGAGAGGAAGGGAACAACTTGCTCAGAGTTACAAAGAGAATATGTAAGAATATTGTGAGAAAAACCAAATCTCTTATAAAAACAACAACTGATCAGAAATGAAATACAAGTGGTGTCAGCCGATCCCCAAGTAGTTTAAAATCCCAAAATGCTATTTATCTGAAAAGACCTATGGTGATTTAGGGCTGCTGAAGACCTAGTCAGAATATTATTTGGACGTAGACAACATACTTCTAATTAAAGCAACAGTTGCAGTTATCAAACTCAGTTACTGTAGGTGACGAGGAAATAAGCACCTGCATCAGAACAAAAAGATTCTTTCCTCTCTTGTTTAAGAAAAAAACCCCACAATTACTTCTTTCCCTACGCCATTTTCCTATCCTTTCCTCACCAAAAATATAAAAACACAAGTAGGATGGATTTGAAGCTTGGATTTTGTTTTGTTTTTTGTTTCCTTTAAGTCTTTTAAGTAATTTTCTCTGTGCTCAGTAGCCGTACTGCTTGTGGATTATTCCCTCATCCTTGCACCATTCCTGGCTTCAGCTGGGTGTGGAGTGGAGAAAGAGCAAACCTGTCTGGTCAGCTGGAGCTACTGCCTAGACATCTGCTGAACGCTGTCTTGGGATTGTATTTCTTACTATCCCAAAGCAGAGCCATCTGGTCCTCACGTAACTGAAACTGAGATGTCTGTCATTTCTAATGGCATCGAAAATGCAAAAATCAGCTAACATCATAACTCTTCTTCCTATGAACAGATTATTATGTGACAATGACTCTCCCCACAGCATATAGTACAAAACTAATGTGTGTTCTTTAAAACACAGGAACCTTTAATAGTGATTAATATATTCCATAAAGATTTACAGTGGCATCACTGTTAGATGGCTACATCGGACACCCTTTTTGGTACTGAACAATTTATATACATATTAAAATGCTATGTCACAAATTAAGGAAATAATTTATTTTTAGGACATTTCATCCATTGGATGCTGTAATAGAGCTTCATCAGAAAAAGTACTACTGAATCATCATGTACTGACCACCAATCTGAATGATGAGAATGAACTAAAAAAATGTGATGTTTCATCAGGTCCCAGGCTTTAGATGCAGTACTAATTTCTCCAAAAAGAGGTTCTTTGAGAAGAAATCAGGACAGACCTTTAGAGTGAACTGTAGAGGTAATATTAAAATATTACTTACTGATCAGGGTGAAAATAAACTTCCTTGGAAGCTTCACCAAAAGCCTATTTGCACCCAGTTAAGACATTTTGAGGTCTTTTGAATAAAGTTTCATTTTCTTTTGAAATGCTTTTATACTGAGATAACTGATTTTCAGTAGTACCCAGTGATAGGACGAGGGTCAATGGGCATAAACTGCAGCACAGGAAATTCCTCAACATGAGGAGAAACTTCTTTACTGTGAGGGTGATGGAGCACTGGAACAGGCTCCCCAGAGAGCATAGAGGATAAATTCTTGTGGCAGGTAATAGACAGCCCTACTAGAGGGGATGCCATACTTGACCTGTTGGTCACCAGTGCATGGGAGCTAATTGGTGACATCAAGATTGGAGGCATTCTGGGCTGCACTGATCATGCACCAGTGGATTCCACAGTCCTGAGGCATACGGGGCAGGCGAAGAGTAAAGTCAGGACCCTAAATTTCAGGAAAGAAAACTTCCAGCTCTTCCAGGGAGTTAGTCAATAGGACCCCCTGGGAAACTGCCTTCAGGGACAAGGGAGCACAACAGCGCTGGCAGATCTTTAAGGACACTCTCCATAGAGCGCAAGAGCTCTCGATTCCCAGGTGTAAGAAAATTATAAGGCAAGAGGCCAGCATGGCTGAGTTGAGGCCTGCTGGTCAAACTAAAGGGCAAGAAAGAAATGCACAGGCAGTGGAAGCATGGACAGGTATCCTGGGAAGAGTATAGGGATGCTGCCCAGTTGTGTAGGGTTGGGGTCAGAAAAGCCAAGGCACAGACGGAGCTAAACTTGACAAGAGATGCAAAGAATAATAAGAAAGGTTCCTTCAGGTATGTCAGCCAGAAAGGGAAGATCAAAGAAAGCAAGCCCCCGCAATGAGCAAGATTGGCAGACTGGTAACAATGGATGAGGAAAAGGCTGATGTACTCAGTGCTTCTTTGTGTCAGTCTTCACTGGCAGTCTCTCTTCCAACACCTCTCCAGTGGATGGACTGCAAGAGGGTGACTGGAGGAGCAAAGTCCCTCCAACCGTAAGAGAAGATCAGGTTCAAGACCACCTGAGGAACCTGAACATGCACAAGTCTATGGGACCTGATGAGATGCATCCCAGAGTCCTGAGGGAGTTGGCTGATGTAGTTGCCAAGCCACTCTCCATGGTGTTTGAAAAGACATGGCAATCAGGTGAAGACCCAGGAGACTGGAAAAAGGGAAATATTGCACCCATTTTTAAAAAAGGTGGAGGAGGACCCTTGGAACTACTGACCTGTCAGCCTCACCTTTGTGCCTGGGAAGATCATGGAACAGATCCTCCTAGAAGCTCTGCTAAGGCACATGGAGGACAGGGAGGTTATTGGAGAGAGCCAGCATGGCTTCACCAAGGGCAAGTCCTGCCTGACCAACCTAGCGGCCTTCTATGATGGAGTGACCACCTCAGTGGACAAGGGAAGAGATACCGATGTCACCTATCTGGACTTCTGTCAGGCCTTTGACAGAGTCCCCTCTCTAAATTGGAGAGATACAGATTTGATGGGTGGACTATGGGGTGGATGAGGAATTGGTTGGATGGTGGCATCCAGAGAGTAGTGGTCAACAGCTCAATGTCCAGATAGAGATTGGTGATGAACGGTGTCCCTCAGGGGACCATGCTGGGACAAGTACTTTTTAATAACTTCATCAATGACAGACAAGGGGATTGAGTGCACCCTCAGCACG
>NW_010535274.1:0-44513 GCF_000687285.1 Phaethon lepturus | reverse complement strand
AGACCCAGGAGACTGGAAAAAGGGAAATATTGCACCCATTTTTAAAAAAGGTGGAGGAGGACCCTTGGAACTACTGACCTGTCAGCCTCACCTTTGTGCCTGGGAAGATCATGGAACAGATCCTCCTAGAAGCTCTGCTAAGGCACATGGAGGACAGGGAGGTTATTGGAGAGAGCCAGCATGGCTTCACCAAGGGCAAGTCCTGCCTGACCAACCTAGCGGCCTTCTATGATGGAGTGACCACCTCAGTGGACAAGGCAACAGCTACCAACGTCATCTATATGGACTTCTGTAAGGCCTTTGACATGGCCCCCCACAACATCCTTCTTTCTACATTGGAGAGATATGGATTTGATGGGTGGACTGTTTGGTGGATGAGTAATTGGTTGGATGGTTGCATCCAGAGGGTGTGTGGTCAACAGCTCAATATCCAGATAAAGACTGTTGACGAGTGGTGTCCCTCAGGGGTCCATACTGGCACCAGTACCCTTTAATATCTTCGTCAATGAGATAGACAGTGGGATCAAGTGCACTCTCAGCAACTTTGCAGTCGACACCAAGCTGAGTGGTGGAGTTGACACCCCTGAGGGACAGGATGCCATCCAGAGGGACCTGGACAACTCAAAGAATGGGCCCCTGTGAACCTCATAATGTTCAACAAGGCCAAGTGCAGGGTAAGCCTGATATTATCCCCTTCCCCTTCCATGTCTACTTTAAAGTCCTGTCAATGAGCCCTGTTAGCTTGTGAGCAAAGTTCTTCTTCCCCCTTTGAGAAAGGTGAATCCCATCTGATTTGGTGCCATGTAGGCCATCCCATTATTGAAAACCCCAAATTGTGGTGGTGACAACAGCCACAGACCCATATATGAATAGTCTGGGCCTGCCTGTTTCTTCCAGTGTCGCTGCCCACAACTGCAAGTAGAGAGTTAAAAATAACCTGTGCTCTAGATTCCAATACCAACTGTTCCAGAGCACTGAAGTCTCTTTTGATCACCCTGCATTGCAGCCTCATCACCGCCCACATGGAAGAGCAGTAATGGGTAATAGTCTGAGGGCCGTACCATGCTAGGACGTTTCTTAGTGATGTCCTTAACCCGGGCCCCAGGGAAGCAGACCTAGCAGACCTCCCTGAGGAAGATAGATGCTGCTCTGAATCACCATCATTATGCCATATAATGGTCCTCACCCAAAACCTCCATCAGCTGGAGTCATATCCAGGTCATACACACCCAACATAACTAAATGAAACTGTAGGTAAAGAGAATCCCAGTTAATTTTTTTATTCTTTCCTGTCAGCATATTTATTTTTATTTAAATAGGTTCCATTGCCCAATTTTGGAACTTTTTTTTTTATTATTATTATTTGGGGGGGCTTGGTAGGGGTACTGACAGATGTTATGTTTGGTAAATGATCTTTTCAAGATGTTGAATTTTCTTTATAACCATATTGGTAATTTACTATAATTTTATAGCAATTTTCTTAGTTTAATGAAAATTTTAATAGTCATTTTTCAATTTGGACTCTGCTAGATATGTTTATCCCTTTAGATTAACTACTAATTATTTTACTGATAGAATTCCAGTTGTACTGTCTATGGACACACCATATAATTTAAACTCCTCATTGCTTTTGGAAAAAAAAAAACAACCCTAAGTTATTAATGTGTTCATTTCTGAGCAATTGTTTATTCCCCTTCATTATAAATGATTTATGTGATTCATTAGATTGTGGTAATTATCATTTTAGACTCATAACTTTGTTATTTATGGAAGCTTTGCTGGTGTTGATGAAGTACACTGCTATTTACAAGTCAGGTTTGATAAGTAGTAAATGCCGGATAACAAAGCCAGTCAAATTATCTTCAAAGGACAGTAAAATGCGTTGTACTTTATACACCCTAGCTTGATATTACAAAACAATTGCATTGTCTCTTAAGAGGAAAGAGAAGATCTTGAATCCATTACTTATTAGTTCTAGAAGAAGAAAAATAGACCTAAAAAAATGTGAACAGCTGTGCTAGCACCACATCATCATTAATATAAAGAAAAGATTGCCCAGTTTAGCACATCAGTAGAGAAAGATATCACATGGTGCATTACTGAACTAACCAGTGGCCTGAACAACTCTCCACTTTTTCCCCAACTCATTCAGCCCCTTTTCTGTCCCCTGCCTTCTGCTTGGCTGTGTACTTCCAGCCAAGGCCACCAGTCCACCTCTGAGCCTATGGTCCAAACCAACTAGCCCACTCCTTTTTGATCTCCTGCATCAATTTTCAAGGATTTCAGCATGCCAATATGAAGCTGTCATTTCAGTACATCTGTGCCTCTACCACCTCTTTTGAACAACAAAGTTGAATAATTTTTTTCTCATCACACCATCTAACTCTGTGCTGTATTTCCTTATTAGGGGTTATGGATTCAATTTTATCCACTGTCTTTCCTCTATTTATTCCAAAGCACTAATTATTATCTTTATACAAAGATGCACACAAAACATTATTCCATTGCCTGTTTGAATTTGTTAATGACTTATTTCAAATATCAGACAAAAAAATGACCAGCTAGGAAACAAACTGTGTATTCTTCTGTATGGTCTGAAAAGACTAATAAAGTCTTAAAATGAAATAGAAAATGTAGCTCAGATTTTGAATCAGTAAAGTGGAACTTCTTCTTCCTTTGTAAGCATAAGTTTTGTAGCTAAAACAATTTTAGGGGAGGAAAAAAAGCTTCCTCTTAAAAACTACCTTAAGATACAAGAGGGAAGTTTTGATGAGAAGATTATGAAGTAGAAACAGTATTTCTATTGGGATTTCAGAATTATTTTTTTTTTTTATTTATAAAAGCTTCAAACTAAAATAAAATAACAACCACGATGGTTTCATGCTGGGAACAGGGATATTTTTATAGCCTAGTAAGTTGCAGTGGAGATATTTTTTAAATTAATGTAAGTCAAACTAATCAGTAGGGAAGTAAAAATCTTATAAAGGCAATTTGGCAAAGAGTTTACATCTCTGGCAGCAGGGGAAAGAAAAAGCAATTTTTGTCTTCCAGTTAATTGTCTTGAGTTACAGTCTGAGTGCAGCTGACATTTATTGTTTTGCAGACTGGAAGTGTGCAATGTTTATCATTATTGTTTAGATTTAAACCTACATCTGACACCAAGTACACTACCTGAGAGACCATGGAAGCAGATAATGTCATAAAACATTCAAAGAAGATATTCATGTTAGAACATGTTAGATGTAATTATGAAAAGATTTTTTAAGATGTCAGTGTAAGATAATCTCAAATGTAGCAGATTTAGGGCTTTGTACTATGCAGATATACTCTTGTGTCTTATCTCTTAAATTGCTCCCTAATTTTGCCTTGTCTTTGTAGAGAGCCTGACATCTTAGAGCCAAGATGTGCACTGCAGCTCCCACAGTTTCACAAGTCACACTGTGTCAGGTGAACAACAGCATTTCCCATTTGCCCCACGGGTCGTTCAGCTTCACGTGCCGTGAATGAGACCTAAGCAAAATCAAACTGCCTTGCATCGTCGGTGGATCAGTGAAGTTGGCTGTAATCTGCTTATGTACCTGAGTCTTAATACATGTCTCAACATTACTTTGGCTCACAGGGTACAGGGGTACAGCAAAATGTGAGGCTATGAAGAAGGGCAGGGACATCTCTGAGGCTATATGGAGCCCCAAATAGAGCAGGACAAGCCTGGCCCAGAGTGCTGCTCTGAGCTGCTCATCTGTAGACCTTTTATTTGGCACAATACTCCTGTGCTTTTCCTTACCACTGCCCTGGCTGTGTACAAGGCAAGTGGTTGTGTGGCTGTCAGAGTTTGTGTCACAAATATTAGCAGTGATTAATAAATGGTTCAGAACACATCAGCAGATACCACACCTACCTATGGGTGGTAGGGTCTAAACAGAGGGAAGACATACCATTCCCTGCTTGGGACAGGAGATGCATGGATTGCTTCTGCTTTATACTGAACAAGAGAGAGCAACCTGCAGTAGGAGAGTGATAACATGCTCTGATTAATTGATCAATGTATTATGGAAATTAAACAGTTAAACTTCTCTTTCTGGTTTCGGTACCTTTCGAATAATGGAGAGGTAGGTAACAGTTCCAGCAGGGGACATTTCACAGACTGGTATATTTGGATATTGCTCAAGAAGAGAAATGCCCCAAATATGCCCCAAACCTCTGTAAAGGTAACAATATTAATTTATGATATGAAACACGGTCAACAGATTTCGCTTTCTACAGCTGTGTAATCAGAGTGTGAAACCATTGTGTACTGAGTCTGGCCGTGATGGAGTTAATTTTCTTCTTCATAGCAGTCTGCACAGTGCTGTCTTTTAGGCTGGTGACCAAAACAGAGTTGATAACACATCAGTGTTTTAGGTACTGCTGAGCAGTGCTTACACAGCATCACGGACTTTTCTGTTACTCACTCTGCCCCAGCGAGGAGGCTGGGGGTTGGCAAGAGGCTGGGAGGGGTCACAGCCAGGACAGCTGCCCAACTGACCAAAGGGATATCCCGTACCATATGACATCATGCTCAGCAGTAAAAACTGGGAAAAGAAGGAAGAAAGGGGACATTTGTGGCTATGGCATCTGTCTCCCTAAGTAACTGTTAGCATAATGAAGCCCTGCTTTTCTGGAAATGGCTAAACATCTGCTTGACAATAGGAAGTTGTGAATTAACTCTTTATTTTGCTTTGCTTACACATACAAATTGTCTTCTTTTATTAAACTCTCTTGATCTTGACCCACGGCTACTTTCTCACTGTTGCTTTTCTGATTCTCATCACCATACTCCTGTGGGGGGTGAGTGAACAATTGGGTCATGCTTAGCTGCCTACCGGGGTTAACCCACAACAGCTACAAATATCACTGTATACATAACTAAATGTATATTGATTAATGGAACACTAATTACTTTGATAAAAAAAGGGAACAACAGCAAGACTTGTGTTGTGGTTTAGCCCCAGCCAGCAACTAAGCACCACAGAGCCACTCACTCACTCCCCCCTCCTCAAAGTGGGACTGGGGGAGAAAATTGAAAAACTCATGGGTTGAGATAAGGACAGTTTAATAGGACAGCAAGAGAGAAGGAAACAACAATGATAATAATGATGATGATGATGATGATGATAATAATAATACTGACAAAAGAATATACACGAATGCCTAATAGAGCGATTGCTCGCCACCTGGTGATCGACAGCCCATCCCTGAGCAGCGATTCCCACCCCCCGGCCAACTCCAGTTCATATACCGAGCGTGCCGTTATATGGTATGGAATATCCCTTTGGCCAGCCTGGGGCAGCTGTCCTGGCTGTGCCCCCTCCCAGCTTCTTGTGCACCTCCCCACTGGCAGAGCATGGGGAGCTGAAAAGTCCTTGGCTGAGTATAAGCATTACAACTCCTTCGCCACAACTAAAACTTCAGTGTCTTACCAACATTATTCTCATACCAACTCCAAAGCACTATACCAGCTATCGGGAAGAAAAAACAACTCCATCCCAGCCGAAACCAGGACAACTTATAAACTGTGATATGCATAATATAGATCTTTGCTTTTTAAGCCTGAAACCAATCTTCCTCAGGTGAACAAGCAACAAATTTCTTGGTTTGAAGAAGCAAAATTTGAGAAGTTAAAATTCCATTTTATGTTTTATCAGTAATTTTGGAAGGTAAGGCTACATGGCAGGTATGTTTTCATTTGATTAACTGGGTTGTATTTGTCTATTATGAACTTTCTTTTTAATTAAACATACTATAACCTAACCCTGTTGGGAAAGTTGAGCTGTAATCACATAGGAAAATCACTGAAATAAAGTTCAGGCTTTCACTCTTAATGAGGTAATACTAAAGTTTTCTGGCATTTGCATATTTTTGCCATTGGCCTCCTTACAAATTACAGCAGAAACACAAGGAATACCTATTCAGAATGATGCAAATAGGAGAAGTTAAACAGTTTCTTCTTAAGGAAGACATATTTTAAATTCAACAGGAGTTGTGTTGAAAACTTTTGTTTTGGCATTCTCTGCTGCTCTTATCCAAGGAAACTTTGGCAATCTTGTTAGAAATGAACAAGAATGAACAGCCTTTGCAAATGAGATCACTTACATTTTGGGGGCAGAGGAGGGTGAAAGCTAATACATCTACAATGTACTTTCTTCATTTACTTGTCAAATGAAAACGGCTTTAATTTTGAGGTTGGTTCAAAGTTAAGAATTGTACATCTTAAGAAAAGGCATAAACTCCTTAAATCATGTTACTCCATAGTTTTATGTGAGAAGTTGGGATACAATCTCTTTTTTTCTCTGTGTGAACAGAGATGTTTGTGTACATGCATGTGCACCAAATTTCCATGTGCACCAATGAATTTCTCATTCTACCATTACCTTAGTAGTTTTTTGCTTAAAGCAAATAGAATATTTGAACAAATAAAATGAGGAAGATTTGGCCCATGTTAATAGCAAAAGAAATACCTTTTATTGCACATTTCTATATTAAAAGATTTTGGTCAGTTTTTCATAATGTTTAACCTTTTTAAACATTAACCACTTGAAACTGTGAGATATTTATACTTCAAGAAAATTCCATGTATTTCAACAGAAATAATTCAATCATATTAAGAACAAAGCAAGACTGAATAAAAAGGATATTATGTCTGTTAGAATTAAAAAATATTAATATAAGGGGTTTTAAATAATTTTAGTATGCTTATGCCATGAAACAGAGACTAAAAGAGAAAAGTATTTTTGTTACATTAAAAAAACACCTAAATTTACAGACCTTTGAATAATATCAGTTACCACAAGTACAACAGAGATCCACTGGATTTTGGAAACAATATCTTCAAGGATCTCTGAAATCAGAGCATATCTTAAATGGGGACTGGGAAAAATCAGGCACAGGTGAAGACCTTAAGTCACACTAAAATAACACAGAGCTGGGGAAGACATAGTTTAGAGAAGATAGACCTCTGCCTTCATTAGTCATTCCCCAGTTAAAATATGGATGTGATAAAAGACAAGTTGACAGTGGTAAGGAGTTGGCACAGTGACCAAAAGTATGCTGAGACTGGAAAAAGTTAGAGGATGAGAATAGGGTTTATACCAGAACAGGGGCAGGAAGCTTGAGCAGCAGGGAATGGACATGAGAGAACAACAATGGTATCTACAGGTAGACCCACATTTTTGCAGACAGGTGCAACTGAGTCTTGCTCATGCTCCAAGAATACATGAAATCCTGTACTTTGAAGCACCTGGAAGCCATTGATCTGCGTAGCAACATGTCTGACTCAACAGCAGTGCCGAGGGGCAAGAAGTGCAAGCACAGATTTATCAGCGTGCACTTTCACACTTCTACACTTCTGCATGGCTGATCATTGGCCTGGAGCACAGGCAGAATTAACCCAATTTCCTGGAAAAATCTTTAGAAGCATAGTCCACAAAACTCATTCTGAAAGATACCTCATCATTTGCCTCTCATTCACAAAAATAAGACATATATTTGTGATAGTTTTGAAAGGGCTACAGAAAGTATTACTGTCCTGTGGCCATTTGTCACTGCCCCATGACTGAACCCTACATATGTCTGCTTCTGTGCACAAGTGACTGGAACTACAGTTGAAATGGATAAAAGCTACTGTGAATGACTTCACATTGTTATGAATTCAAAGCATGTCATACAATTGGTACATACAACTCAGCTGCAGACACACAAACCCTGGTAGATAGAAGAAACTAATCTGTGGGGACAGCAGCTTCTTCAATTTCTACAGTTTTACCCACAAATATGCAGTTATTTATACCATCAGATCAAGTAGCCGAGGCATTAAATGTATCAACACTACTGAAAAATCATGCGATCCTAAGTTTGTTTTTGGTTTTGGGTTTTTTTTTTCCAAAATCTGCAAAAGAAAGAAAGATTTCTGACAAACTGCTATATTCATTCTTTAAAGCCAAGAGCCTGAGTGAAAAAAAAAGCTTCACAGCCTGCATAGTCTTTAACTATACAGTCACAGGCAAAAGAGGATGGAGGAGCCGCACATATAAAACAGTCTTAAAGATGGTATCTAGAGTAGTGAAGAGAAATTCTAGCAAGTTCAAGCAAGTTCAAGCAATGATGTTTTTTCCTAGAGGAACCAAGTTTCATTAAGCGCTCAAAGCAGGATGATTATTGCATAGAAAGAGCTATTGCTCCCTGTAGAATTGCCAGCTAATTTTTTTTCAATGGCTGGAAGTTATGCACCTAGGAAAAAAAGAGGAATTTTCATAGTTAAAGGCACTAAATTCTGTTCTGATAAACTGGTCTCTATATCAGTTACAGAGTTTGTGGATGATATTGTAGATTTTTAATGAGTTTTTCCTTCTTTGAATGATGTACTAGATATAGGAGGTCAATCTATATTCCTTATTTCCTGATAGAAAATCTATTGAAAAAGGAAGACTGCTATCCTGTTACTCTCCATCCTTGCATTTTCATATCTTAAAAAGGGGAAAATTCTCATCCTGCATAAACAAGCTCTGAATAAAAGTTAATAACTATGATACACTATTATGGTAACGATATGCTATGATAAAACCAAATCAAACCAATCCAAAACAGTTCTGTAAAGATAAAGACTTGGATTACCTCTTGAGCAAGGAGAGAAAAATGTGCTAATGAATATTCTATGATTATGTGAGCATGTTCCCCATTAACTGATGCATCAAATGAAGAAGGACTCAGAAATTAAGACACTACAACCAGAGGCTATACAAGAACAGTTTTGTATCTTTTTTTTAAATGAGAACTCTTACAGATAAGCTACTTTGAAATACTGATGGGGACTAGCAAGAAAAAAGATGTAAAATGAGCATAATTTATAGTGCATGTATGAACATAGCATAGTAAAGACATATCAGACATATTCACACAGCTCTGAAATACTGATACGCAGAAGAAATTAAGTATGGAATACTTCAGATCTGCTGAGAAATATTGGTAAAGCCAAGTACATATCGAAGAATGGTCAGGTAGCAGTTTACTTTTCCTGGAGCACTGAGGCCTTAATTCTGACCTGAAATGCAATAGATTAGCTGTGCCTCCTTGGAAGGAGTATATTAAGTAGTACACCAATTGCTTAGGCAAACTGAGATGACGATGGCTAATTTTTGATCATGCCTAATTTTGTGAAGCTTGAAGGTTTTCACCCTATGCATGATGTTTAACAGAGAGTTTTGCTCTCTCTTTGAGTTTACTCTTTGTTCTTACAAACTCCTTGTTGGAAGTAACCCTGGAACTAACCTTCAGTCTCCATTCTGAAATTTTAGTCTTCCCATTTAATACATATCTCACATGACCTATAATTTAATTTTTTTTGCTTTGATGATAAAATTCTTAAGAAAATCAGGAATTTTTCTTCTACACAGGAGGCTGAGTAGGCTGTTCTCCTGTTTATTAATTGTGTGGATCCATTCTGTGGGGTTTCCATTCCTTTACCAGTGTGAGTTCTTTGCACGCTTCCCATTCTGAAAGTTCAAATAACCATGGTAAGCCAGAAAAGTTTATTTTGAGTGAAATGTTTGTTAGGCACCTATACAACCACCCCACTTGTATGTATCTTATTGCTTTTACTTTTTTTCTTTCTTTAGCTTTAGCAGTCTCCTGATTGATTTTATGACCTGCAGTCATACAGTATAAAATTAGTGAGCTGAATTTAGTCTTTGACCTTGCGCTCTATCTTTCTGTACATTGTATAACTGTTAACTGCATGAAAACCAAGACGGCTTGTTTGTTTCTTTGTTTAATAACTTCAGTTATAAAAACATTGAATAAATATTTTCTAGGTCACATTTTCAGGCAAATTTTTCACTTCGTTCTACTCAAGAAACAAACAAAATCAACTGACCAACCAAACCAAACCAACCCCCGAAAAAACAAATAAAGGAGATCTCAGATTCCTGTAACCTATGACTGCCAATGAGGGTGATCAGTGCTTCAAAGCCTGACATGATGTTATGTAAAGGCCCTGAATGGGGCTTCAATATTTACCAATAAATCACAAGAATAAGAAAAACTGGAAGCATGAAGTTAACGTGCAGAGTTAGAAAACCATTCTCATGCTCTCTTGCTCATTAAACCCTTTGAAAAGTAATCAAGGGAGTGAGATGTTTCAAGATGTTAATATCATTCTGATATTAGAGACTATTCTTTAATATTGATAAACTCAAATTAAGGTCCATCATTCAGTGAGAGTTTATAACTCCCACACGGATAAAGTAAATACCTCCTAGTCAATTTTTTCATAATTTCATGTCAAGAGTGAAGTTTTTCATAACTGCTGTATCTCCTAGTAGTAACTACGATAAATCTGGAGATCTCAACAGTTCAGGATAGAAACAAGCTTATTGGCAAATATTTGTGGTATTTCTTTTGTGTTCAATTATGTATGGGTACTTCTTTTGGAAATACCACAGTTTTTCAGTACCACTCTTTTTCTCCCTCACCAAAACAACAGAATTTTAAAAGTACCCACCTTCAAAAACACAGACATAGAGAACAATGAGGTGTTAGTTTTCCCTGTACTACAGCCAGTTGAATATACTTACATTCAGTCCTATTGAGCCTGCCTGTTTAGCAAATGAGTTTTTAAAAGAAATCTGTACAAAATTATCATTTTGTATACATCTTCAGGCACAGTTGCGCACATATACACATACGTAAGTCCATGTTTCAGAAGACCAGTTCCCTATGATCCTTTGTGGCAACCACATGAAATGACTTCATATTTTTTCCTGAGCTTTTCTTCACACTCAAATGAACTTTTCATTTGTTCTTTCTTAATCAGGTGCATGACTTTTACCATGTTGTAAAAACAAAAGACCATGGGTAAAATCACGTGACAAGTTGTAGCCCTTTTTTGATAACCCCATATGAAGCCAGAAACACAGCTGCTTCTTAAATTGTTTTTCTTTTTTTCCATTTTTTGTACTCTTTGAGTTTCTGAGTTGAACTGAAGTTCAAAGATAATTTTATAAACTTGGAGAGAAATACAGACTGCCTAACTATCACTAAGTGGGGTAACAATTAGAAGTGAATTGTTCTGAAGATCAGTGTAAAAGAATATAACCTGATATACTGTATCTGGAAAACTTAGGTAATAGCAACAAGGCTGCATCCAAAAGCTAGCACACCTTTAGAACTTAAGCATCTGTATTAGGCAAAAGAAGCAAACAGACTGACAAATAAACCTTCTTAAGTGTGTCCCCTAAATAGATGGACAATTCTATCTTTAAAAAGAAAAAAACAACAAAAAAAAAGAAACAAAAAACCCCACTTGATATTATTTTTCAGAAAGGAAGAAACCTGAAATCAGCCCCCAGCAGAGGAGAGCTTTGATCCCATAAAATTCAGCATTTGGGAACCATCAAGTCCCAGTTCTCACTGAAATGGGAGAACACAGATTGTTTTTTAATGTTAGATTTTAAACATATCACCTTAAAAAGTCCTTAGTAGAAACATAGTACAATGTGAAGAGAAAAATATTTATTTTCATAGAAACTCTTTAAAGAGTACTCAACCTTAAGTAGTCCTGAATATAACTCATGTTATATATTCTCATAATGCAAATTTGCATCGTTGTACTTTATGAACAACTCAGGAAAGGTGAAAAGGCAGGAAACCTTATCTAACTCAGTGACTGGAGAAGTGTATCATAGTGAGAATACATGGTGATACATATATCCACTTTCCCCTCGTACTTAAAAAACACTGAGAGTCGGTCACATTTCCTGCGGACGTGAAATGCTGAACCTCAAACAGCCAGGCCTCTGCAGAATTGGTGAGCTCTGTATCAGGATGAATATCCCAGTTAGCGGTCAGTAGTTCAGCTGTTTCTATGGTTACAGATTAATTCAGTGGTTAGAAAAACGACCTTTGGTATATATTTTGCTTGAACCGACAACACAGGTGAAAGTTGGATATCTTGAGGGACAGCTACGTTTGTAAGCATGGATTGACTATCATGTAACAGGTTTTCAAAATCTATGATTTCTTAAGTGATGTTAATAAGGAACTATCATCTCATTGGAAAAAACAGAAATAACTTTTCAGCTAATATATCTCTTTAGGAAAAATGTTCATGTAGAAGTACACATCCCAACCCCTGCAGTTCAGGGAATTACTTTTAAACCAATTCTTAAACCTGAAGAAAACAATTAAAGATATTGACAGGACTGTGGCTTCTACAAGATATATAACTGTATAATGTGTGTTATTTTCTTAAATCTCAAAGGGATTAGAATTTTAGTAGTATTCTTTATTAAAGTGTATTTCTGGGTAAAATCATGTTCATTTTAAACTTTGCTTTATGCATGACATTAAAGAAATCAAAGGTCTAACTCCTTATAAATATGCTTACTGAAATGTAAATTGAAAAGCAGAGATTTATACCATCCATCCCAAAAACTTTAAATTAAAACCTCATATGATTTATATGACTATGGTACTGACCATGGTGACTACGCTAGAGAAATACTGAAAAAAAATCACTATTAGTGAAACTAGTGAAATGAAAACACAGATTATCTTAGTGTTAATGATACTTTTTCCCTCACCCAAAGAGCTTCTAAGCAAGAACCATATAATGTCTACCAGTATGTGCTGGTTTTGGTTGGGATAGAGTTAATGTTCTTCATAGTAGCTAGTATGGGGCTTTGTTTTGGATTTGTGTTTAAAACAGTGTTGATAATAAGGGATGTTTTTGTTATTGCTTACACAGAGTCAAGGCCTTTCTGCTTCTCACATCACCCTACTGGTGAGTAGGATGGGGGTGCACAAAAAGCTAGGAAGGGACACAGCTGGGACAGCTGACCCCGACTGACCAAAGGTGTATCTCATACCATATGATGTCATGCTCAGCATATAAAGCTGGGGGAAGAAGAAGGAGGAAGGGCAAACATTAAGAGTTATGGAGTTTGTCTTCCCGAGTAACCGTTACACGTGACGGAGCCCTGCTTCCCTGGAGGTGGCTGAACACCTGCCTGCCTGTGGGGAGTGGTGAATGGATTCCTTGTTTTGCTTTGATTGCATATGCAGCTTTGGCTTTCTCTATTAAACTGGTTTTATCTCAACCGACAAATTTTCTCACTTTTACTCTTCTGATTCTCTCCTCCATGCTGCCATGGGGTGAGTGAGCGAGCAGCTGTATGGTACCTGGTTGCTGGCTGGGGTTAAATCACAACAGTCCTTTTTGGCACCCAATATGGGGCTTGAAGAGTTCAAGATAATGACAGATTTTATTGGAATGTGCTAGATCGAGTTTATAGCTGTTATTGCTGTTTAGCTATTAATCAGCAGGCTTCTGTGCTTGCCACAGGGCCTGCTTGTCCCAAATTTTACCTTACTGTATATTAGAGTCTAGTGCTTGTTAGTGGCTGCTTTTTGCTTTCGCTGCTTGCTGCACTGCTTATCACCTTACTCTGCTGTGCTTGGGAACATTTTAATAACAGCAATGGTGATGCACCTGGGCTGGCAGATGGCCAGGGTATCGCTGCTGTTTCTGGGCCGCTGTAGTGGACAGGCTCAAACTCCAGTGTGAATTTGAGTCAAAAGGACTGTGACCTGTGGGTGAGTCCATGCAGGAGCAGGACACCCTGAAGCATCTATGGCTGTGGAGAAACCCATGCCAGAGCAGGTACATTTGGAAGCGTCTGTGGTCGTGGTTATGTCTGTGCCACAGCAGGCATACTGCTGAAGAGATTGTGGCCCAAGGATAAATCCACACTGGAGAAGGTACACCTTGAAGCATCAGTGGCTGTGCATGAAGTCATGCCGGAGCACCTCAAAGCACGTGGCTGTGGATAAGCCCACGACAGAACAGGTACATGCCTGGAGGGACTGCAGCCGTGGGTAAGGCCATGTTGGAGCAGGTTTACTTCAGAAAGGGCTGTTGTTGTTGTAAAGAGCAGGTATATCTCTGAAGGCATTGTGGCCCATGGAGACGACCACACTGGAGCAGGTGCACCTCAAAGTGAAGTGTCTGTGGCTGTGGATAAGTCTATGCCACAGCAGGTATGTCCCTGGAGAGACTGTGGCTCATAGATAAGGTTCCACTTGGAGTAGGTATGCCCATAAAGGACTGCAGTCTGTTGATAAGTCCAAGCAGGAGCAGGGAGAAGGGGAGGAGTTCATTGCAATGTTAAACCTGATGGTCTTGTCCAAAGGGAACAGGGGTGGAGATTGTAATAGAAATACCTTCAAATTCTTGTAAACTGGGATTAGATGCATGTTATGGGAATTACTATAGCAGGAACACCTTGTTTCTAGACAGGCTAGGAGCAAGGGGAGGAGTTCACTACAATGTTAAACACTATAACCTGGTCCAAAGGGACCAAGGGTGGAGATTGTAATGAAAATACATTTTAAATAGTTGTAACCCATGATTTGAGTTGCATGTTGTAGGAATAACTATAGCAGGAACTACCTGAACCAATGAAGGACAAGCCTTACAAGAAGTAGTGCAAGTGCAGCAGTGACCTGACCTGAGCTGGCTTTGGTGCTCAGTAACTCCAAGCAACACACCTCTTCTGTCCTGACTGACCACCATAACAGATGGTGCCCAAAGTCACGGACTAAATGAACTCAATGGATATTTTATGGATGTTTGTGGACATTTATGGACATTTGATGTGGTTTAACCCCAGCCGGCAGCTAAGCACCACGCTGCTGCTCACTCACTCCCCCCATGGCAGGATGGAGGAGAGAATCAGAAGAGTAAAAGTGAGAAAAATTGTGGATTCAGATAAAGACAGTTTAATAGAGAAAACAAAAGCTGCACGTGCAATCAAAGCAAAAGAAGGAATTCATTTAACACTTCCCATCAGCAGGCAGGTGTTCTGCCACCTCCAGGAAAGCAGGGCTCCATCACACATAACAGTTACTTGGGAAGACAAACTCCATAACTCTTAATGTCCGTCCTTCCTTCTTCCCCCAGCTTTATATACTGAGCATGATGTCATACAATATAGAATATCCCTTTGGTCAGTTGGGGTCAGTTGTCCTAGCTGTGTTCCCTCCTAGCTTTTTGTGCACCCCATCCTACTCACCAGTAGGGTGGTGTGAGAAGCAGAAGGGCCTTGACTCTGTGTAAGCACTGCTCAGCAATAACAAAAACACCCCTTATTATCAACACTGTTTTAAACAGAAATCCAAAACAAAGCCCCATACTAGCTAGTATGCACTAAGTATACAAAGATGTTTGCTATTGTGATCCATTGCAGAAATAATGTTCATGTCCGTCCGGATATGCATTAGTAGGAATAAATAACAGATTTAACAACATCAAAATATATAATCCATTTTTAATGCAGCCTAGAGAGAAAAATCTTCACACAGAGAGTATTTCTGATCATTAACGTTTCTGTCATGTGCTGATGTTACATCTAATGGATGGTAGATGCTGATGCTCTACCCATAGATTCTGAGGAAATATTGAAAAAATTCATTCAGAAAAGAGCAGAACTAACAGAGAAAATGGTATTCTGTGCAAATATACCTGTATAGACAAAGGAAACATTGAATGAAATAGAGATGATGTAACTTTTAAAATTTGTTTATATATTTAAGTTATCTGCTTATCTTTAAGACCAAGACTATATGGAAAATATCTGCATAAAAGGTACCATACAGCCCAGGGCTCTAGACAGCAGGAAACAGTCTAGGAAACTTGAGCCCTCTAGATCAGGGCAGCTTGCTAACTAATGCACAAAGTCTGTATTAGTACAACAGAAACTCCTCTCATTCATCCAGCTGTATAAAAAAGGGACCAGAGAGACTATAAAACAAGGAATTACTGGCTACACTTTTAAAAAGAAAATTATCTATAAAAATTTTATTAAGATATCACAATGTCTTATATGTAAATAACATAATTCCTAAAAATTAAATGTATGAACAATCATATATGTTTTTAAAATGTACGCTGAATCTAGTTTTAATACAAAATATGATACATGATAGAGATTCGATGCTTTCTGCAGCCTTATAAAAGCTCTCTGCCACGAATTGAACTGATCTTCATATTGTGTTAGGTAGATGAAAAGAAAGATAGAAAGGTGTTACTTGAAAAGGCACTTAGGAGTTACAGTAGGATTGCTAGAGTGCATTAACGTAATACTTTGGAGCCAGAGAAGGATTGTGTAAGTGTGAAGTAAATAGGTTGTCTCTTAGCTCGTATAGCAGTGACAGTGATTAATAGCTACCATAAAGAAACAGAATGATGCACTGTACCTTTCCCATGTAACTTCCTAGGGCAAATGTGTATGTCTTCATGAGCTTTCTTAGACAGTAAGGTCCAGTTTGCCCAAACCTTGCCCATACTTATGTGCCTAACTCTCTCCACATCCCAGATGGTTGATCCAGCCTGCTCGTTTCCCAGGTTTTCCAGGCTGTGTACTCAGATTTAGTATAAGTGATACAAGACAGAAATACAACACATTTCATGACTGTATCAAAGTGCGTGCCATGAATTGAATTGATCTTAGAATTGTGTTGGGAAGATGAAGGGCAGGAGGGGAAGAGGATACAGAAAAAGAGAGAGAGAGATGTGAAATTAAAAAGAACTTAGCAGTTATGGTATAATTGCTAGTACATTCCTGAAATGGTTTAGAAAAGAGAGTCTTGTATTCCTGCCTATACAGCTGCTCATCCTAGAGAAGGAGGGGTGAAAAGTGGCAAAATGGCCAGAGCATTCTTCTGAAATATATCTTAAATTGTAGCACAGCTGGAAACAGAAGAGCTAACATTTCTTGCATCCTTAATGGAAAAGAGAGACAGTCATCTTAAGCAAGGTTTGATAAATTCCCTACAAGCCTTCTGTGGCTCTTGCTTGTCTCTATGGAGAAGAAAGAGAATGCAAACAGACAAGTGACTAAATTTCAGTAAGGTAAAACCTAAATTATATATCAGTGTTAGGCAACCAAGATTCCATCAGTAACTTATTGCATCATAAAACTTATATGGATTTATTTTTATGATAAGCTTTTTCTTTTTTTTTACCTTAACAGTATATTTACTTGACTTTACTGCAGTGCACATAGGGACAGTAATATATACTCATGTAATACAAAGTATTCAAAAATTTAGAAGGACCGTAGATGTTCAGCCTTACTGGATCAGAATAAGTCCTAGGAAATCCCTTCATGAGAATTCATTGTAACAGAAACTGGTCTTCCTAAATCCAAAAGCCAGACTCCCAACACTGCAGTCAGGCCATGGATTGAGCCTTTAAAAATCAAGTTTTTAACACAAGTTTTTGTAACACAAGAAGTGTTACTCTCTTACAAAGATGATAGACCATTTATTCTACTCTAGTCAGAATGGAACGCAGACTAGAACAATAATATAATGTATAAGTTTTCACAGGCAGAGACCCCAGTTAACAGAACTGGTGTGGCAGAAGGAAACAATATTATGGATTAATTGCTCCAGTGACTATTGGTAGTTTGGGTGGGAATAAAGCCCATGAAAAATGTGCTTTCATTGAGAGATTTGCAAAATGCAGTTAGGCAGTTAGAAGAAATCTGTAACTGAAGGTACTTACACCTAGAAAGAAGAATGAAGTATGAAAAAAGGAGAAAGCAAAAGACTCTAAAATTCTATTCTCCATTTTCATTTGTAAGTAGCTAAAATACACTGAGAGATATGCAAACAGTATCAGGGTTTTTTTTAACTATACAATTTTCAGTAGCACTAAAAGCAATGATTATTGAAGTTAATGAGCTGCATGAAATAGCAAAATGCTGCAAAATGAATTATTTTTACAAGCCAAATTTTACCTTCCTGCATCACAAATAATAATGCTGTAAGCTCGTAGTAGCTTTTCATGAAATAACTACTCACCAAAAAAGTTATCACCTACTCTGATGACTGTGGTGATCACTATGATTTCAAGAACTTGAATTTTTTTTCTGAAGATCCTTGATATTATTATTTCAGGTATATTTTTATATTTCTTATCTTCTGTGTGTCAGGAAGATTGGTGAAAAACTGAGTATCTTATTGCATGTGATGTTAAGTTCTGGAAAAAACTATTTTCAGTTAGGACTTACCAAATGATACCTGAGCAAACTGTAAATTGACAGCTGAAGTAATTTCATTGCAGGGTTAATGGTAACATTTTTCGTATTCTAGCCTTTCTATTTCCATCTCCAAAATAGAGGTCATTGTTTGGAGGAAAATATTAATTAATTAAGAATATACACTTCAATTTATGGATTTAAAAATTGGATTAACATATACTGTCTCTCTTTTGGCCTTAATATATACAGCTGGATGGCACAGCTTAGTAGTCTCCATATAGGATTTGGAATAGCTAGTGTCCCAAATACTGGTACATTCAGGTTCCAGCAATACTGAACCAACACTTCTTATCAGAGCAGATACTTTGAAAAATGAACCAGTTACAAACATTATGATACATATGTTCTTCTTGACACAGGTTTTAGATGTATTCCCCTGCAAGTAATTTTTCAAAAAAGAGTGCAGTATGGTTGTGAGCAATTGTTATAACATGAGCTGAAGAAGGATTACACTACATAACAGTCAATCTGCCCTTCCACTTTGCTTGTAAAGATTTCAGGCTATTATACACTGAAGTCCAGAGAAAGACTTACATTGACTTGATAGGAGCACAGGACTGAAAGTATCTCATGTGTCAGAGTCTAAGGGAAGCATGACAACTTACTTGCCTCTGCCTTTAAAAAAAAAATCTACACAAAACCAAACCAACGAAAGGAAAACCTCAACTTTTGCTGTAGTGCCACCATTTAAGATGAGGCAGTGGAGTTGGTTAAATTTAGTCTGACCATCTGTGACAGATTTTACCTTTTCTGCTTAGTGATAATATGACATCCAGGCAGGATCCACAGCCACATGCACCTTCCTGAAGTTCTTTGGACATCTCTTTCTAAACACAAAGGCTTGATTTACCTTGTAGCTGGAGCCACTGATATTCCTTCATAGGCCGATAGAACAGAATAATAAGATGTGGGAGGTCCAGATTCAGTGCCTCTACCAGAGAAATCTAAGATTGTTCTTTCACTTTGCATCGTGAAACCTCATTAATCCTTGGAGGATAAATTATGCTTAATTGGCTACTCCCAGATAAAGAGTAGAAAAATGGATGAACATAATTTCATAATTAATTTTGAGCTTTTTTCTCTTTGTGGTTGAATAGGATCCCTGTCCAGAAGTTTCAACCAATATTTATTTCATGTAAAATGTCATTTATGGGGAGGTGACAAACACTTTGTCACACTGAAGGCAAATATTTCTTGACATCACATTTTGTACACTACCACATCTGAGAGTTGACTTTACAGAAGAGCTACTTTACCAAGACCTGCAGTCAATGCATGAAGCTTGATGATAATGAAGGAAAGATGGGTAATAGGATACTCTGTGAAACTGAATTGATTCTGGACATGACTGGAATGAGAGTTTTAGAAGCCTGAATAACTTTCATGGGAGTGCTTTAGGACTAAGGCTCCAAATCAAAATCCAGAGTCTCCTTATTTTATGTTAGAGCTTTGATGGGATACTTCATACAGTGTGCTGCACCTTGCACTCTCTGGCAATAACATCAAGCTAAGGCCATCAACTACCTTTGTGTTATCACTGTAAGAACTGTTGGAACTGACCACCCTGTTAACTTCTTACAGGGACTGTTTAGTTTACCTTGGCTTTGTTTGTTGCTGACTCTCATCCTTATCTGAGCTTATGGATAATGAGTTTATTAGTGATACATTCATTTTAAATTATCTTTCTAAAGAGATAAGCATGACAGTGAATTCATTTTGACGGTGAACAACTAGTCAATCCATAAAACAGACAAGTCTATTTTATAGATTGTGAGGATAGGCCAGAAATACCGATGAGCCCTTTTGTACACTTGTAATTGACTCTTTCTGAATTGTGCCATCTGTTCTTTTTTAGGTGAATGATTGATTAACTGAGCAATATATGATTAGCGGCTTGCCTTCCTACTGTACTGTACAAGTTGTTCTGGAGTGTGCTCTCGACAGCCACCATCTGCATGCCGAGCAAATCAAGCAGGGTGACATTCTGCTCCGTGACATCCATGTAGCCCCTGGGACTTCAGTCAGGTTACTGACCTCTTTGGTCTATGGGGCTACAGTTGAACAAACCTGGGCAAAAGTTTTTTTCTTCTGTCTGATTTCATATTATTATTATTGTGTCCTTCCTTACTCCCTCTCTCCTTCTCTCCCTTCTTCTCTCCCTCTCTCCCTTTCTCCTTTTCTCCCTCCCTGCAAACCAATACATTTTCCTTTATCCTTGTTCATGAAGATTCTGAGCTCTGTTCTTTTCTATTATTTTAATTTATTTTTTATTCAGTCATAATGTCATTACTCTGAAGCAGATACAGGGATTTCACTTGAAGCTTGGAATTTGAAGAAAATTTGAAATTATAATGGGAGATATTAGGAAACTTTGATGACAACTTCAGAATCACAGAATGATTGAGGAAAGACCTCCAGAGGAAGCAACCTCTGGAGTTCATCTTGTCCAACCCTCCTGCTCAAAGTTATCTAGAGCCAGTTGCCCAGGACCATGTTCAAATGGCTTTTGAGTACCTCCAAGGATGGAGACTCCACAACCACACTGGGCAACCTATGCCAGTGCTCAGTCACCCTCACAGTAAAGCAATGTTTTCTGATGTTCAGAAGGAACCTCCTGTGTTTCAGTTTATGCTCATTGTCTCTTGTCCTGTCACTGGGCACCAGTGAAAAAAACCTGGCTCAGTCCTCTTTGCACCCTCCTTTTCAGGTATTTACAAACATTCATGAGATCCCCCCCAAGCCTTCTCTTCTCCAGGCTAAACAGTCCCTGCTGTCTCAGACTTTTCTCATAGGAGAGATGCCCTTAATCATCTTTGTGGCCTGCCGTTAGACTCCTTCTGCTATGTCTATGCCTCACTTGTGCTGAGAAGCCCAGAACGGGACACAACATTCCTAGTGTGGCCTCACCAGTGCTGAATAAAGAATTCTAGAACACATCACATCCACACACACGATCCTAGAGCTATGATGTGAAAATGTGCAACACTATTCTCATTGTTGTTTTCCTTCTCTTCAGTAAAAGCGGGGTTATAGACATGTTCATAAAATATGGATTCTCATATTGGCTAAACAAAGTATGAGCAAATGCTTAACAGATATAAGAAATAAAGTGAATTTTCTAGGAGATTAGATTTGTTAATGATTCACAAAAGAGCTTCTCATTAAAGCTTTGCTATTTAGTTATTAAGTATGTGAAAACTAATACCATCACCATTCATTCTTAAAATTTGCTATGGCCAGTAACGAAAACTTAATGATATTAACCCAGTCAGTACTTTTGTTAAAAGTTTAGAAAGTGCAGTTACAATATTACAGGAGAAAAAAAAAATCTGTTTAAGAACTGTTGTTTTTTTCTTCTATAACAACAGTTTTTTTTAAAATGTATTTTGGGAAAAAAAATGTTTCAAATTAATTCAAATGTAAGATTTCTCCTTTCTCTTTCTCTCATCTTTTTGCTGTATAATCAAAAACCTGTGCTTAAAGTAAAGCTTATGGACTGGTCAAAGCCGAAACATGTCTGTTATTGGGAGAAGACTGGAGTATATTTAATAAGATGTACTTGTATTGAGACAGAAGGGGAATTATATTACTAGGTCAGGTAGTTCCAAAATGTTGTTTGATTACAGCTATAAAACATTGTATTTTTTATGTTGGCAATAGACCAATTATAATATGGCCAGTAAAAAGCTATGGGCTAGAAAAGAAACTCTAAAAATAACATCTTGCTAGTGCACGTATCTGCTTCCTGTGTAGGTTCTGCTTCAGGGTTTTACTGCTGTCAGTACTGCTGACAAAAAGCTGTAAAACCACAAGCTGTGCTCTATTCTGTCTTGTGCATCATCAACAAAATTGACAGTTAACACTGATTTTAAAATCTGTATTGCTGATGGGTAAAAATGTGTATCAACAAATATCCAATTGCAAGACAGCCTGCAGTCCTGTACTGAAAGCAAAAGGGATGGGAAGAAAACAAAAAAGAAAATCAGAGAATGGAAACCACTGTTGGATAATATCTTGAAAACAGAATTAATCTTTTGCCACTATGACTTTTTTTAAGATCTCTGTCTGATACCTTGCAGTTCTGTCTTCCTATAAGCCATACTGATTGGGAAACAATGACCCTGTTTTTCCATTAGCTATGTTTCTTTTCTTAGCATGTTGATACACCACAAACCACTGATACAGCTCAAAGCAGAGCTCAAAACAGAGCAGTATGGCATTAAGTTCACATAGTAATTCCCCCAAAAGACAGCTGCTAGTTCATGTACTTTCTTTTGCAGCCATTTCAAAATGTCTGTCAAAGGTAAGCAGCTTGTATTCTCTCACAGGCAATTTCATGGATAAATGTCAGAAGGTGGGAACCAAAGTGGACAAATGTTTATGTCATTTGTTCATTGTCCTTCAGCTTTACTTCTTAGTCAGACTCTGGTGAGGCCACGCCTGCAGTTCTGTGTCCAGTTCTGGACTGTCCGGTACAAAAGATACATGGACATACTGGAGTAAGTCCAGTGAAGGGCCATAAAGATGATGAGGGTGCTGGAACATCTCACATATGAGGAAAGGCTGAGAGACCTAGGACAGTTCAGCCTGGACAAGAGAAGGCTCGAAGGCACATGGATAAGAAATCAATGCATATAAATACCTGATCAGGACATCGAACACAAGGGAGCCAGATTCTTTTCATTGAAATCCAGCACAAATCAAAACACGTGTATGTCTATCCGAATGTACAGAAACACTTTTTTACGTTGGTTCAACACTGGAGCAGGTTATCCAGAGAGGTTGTGGAGTCTCTGGCCTTGGAGGTATTCAAAACCTGACTGAATACGACCCTTGTCAACCTGCTGTAGCTGACCCTGCTTGAACACAGGGCTGGACAAGATGAACCCTGGATATGCCTTCCAACTTCAGCTGTTCTGTGATTGTGTTTCTTAGCAGTTTGATTTTCCAGACAACCTGCGACTATACATCAAAAGTTCTTATCTAAGAGATGTTTTAATGCTGAAGTACTAAACTTTAAGTACAAACCACTGGATGGAAAAAAAAAACCAACAAACCCAAAAAGGAATAGGTATTAGAACACTGTATTATAGAATCATTGAATATTGTGAATTGGAGTGGACCCATGAGGGTCATCGAGTCCAACTCCTGACTCCACACAGGACAACCTAAAAGTTAAGCCAAAAAGTTAAAAGTTAAATCTAAGACCATTGTTGAAACAATTATTGAGCACTGACAGGTTTGGGGCCATGACCCTGGGGAGCTTGTTCTAGTATTGACCACCCTCTCAGTGAAGAATTCTTTCCTAATATCCAGTGTGAACTTTCCCTGATGCAGCTTTAGGCCATTCCCTTGCATCCTATCACTGGACACCAGAAAGAAGAGATCAGCACCTTCGTCTCCATTCCCTGTCGTAAGGAAGTTGTAGACATTAATGAGGACACACCTCAGTCTCCTCTTCTCTAATCTGAACAAACCTAGTATCCTCAGCTGCTCCTCATATCTCATGTTTTCTAGTCCTTTCGCCATCTGTGTTGCTTTTCTTTATACACATTCTAATATTTTTTATTTATCCTTATATTGTGGAGCCCAACACTGCATCTAGAACTTGAGGTGAGGCAGCACCGATGATGAGGTATAGTGGGACAACCACTTCTTTTGACCGGTTAGCTATACTGTGCTTAATGTACTCCAGGATACAGTTGGCCTTTTTGGCTGCCAGGGCACATTGTTGGCTCATATTGAGCTTACCGTCAGCCACAACCCCTGGATCCCTTTCTGCACAGCTGCACTCCAGCCTCTTGTCCCACAGTCTATACATACATCCAGGCATCCCGGACTACACTGTCCCAGGTGCAGAATCCAACATTTGTTCTTGTTAAATTTCATGTGATTGGTGATCACCCAGTACTCTATCACGATCTCTCTGTAAGGCCTCTCTGCTCTCAAGGGAATCAATGGCTCCTTCTAATTTAGTACCTTCAGCAAACTTACTTAGTGTGACTTAACCCCTGTGCCCAAGCTATTAACAGCAAAACGTTGAAGAGAACTGACTCTCAGATTGAACTCTGGGGAACACCATTAGCTGGAACTAGTGAACTCCGGAACACAACCAGTTAACTCATTGGGTTAAGACCACTGGCTGCCAGCCAGGTGTTAACCCAATTACTACAAGTCTTTGAGCCTGACCCTTCACCCCATTGTTCATCTATCATATTGTGTGCATGTTTAGCTATATGCTGGACATTTTTTCCAGAAGGATGCTGTGAAAGACAGTATCAAACGCTTTGCTAAAATAAAAAAAATGTCCACTACCTTCCCTTCATTCACTAGGCAGGTAACTTTGTTGTAAAAGGATATCAATTTAGTAGGGTATGACTTTCCCATGTTGGCTTTGCCCAATCACTGCATTGTCTTTCAAGTGTTTTTCAATAACTCCCAGAATAATCTTCTCTGTAATTTTACCAAGCACCAAAGTGAGATTGTCAGGCCTATAATTAGTAAGGTCTTCTTTCCTGCTCTTCCTGAAAATTGAAATAACACTTGCTAGCTTCCAGCCAACTGGGACATCTCTAGATTCCCAAGACTTTTAATAAATAAGGTAGGTCTTGCAATATAACATCAGCGAATAATAACTAAGGTAGGTCTTGCAATAACATCAGTAAACTCTTTCACTACCCTGGGGTGGATCCCATCAGGCCCCATGGACTTATATGCATTCAGTTGCAGCAGCAAATACTGTACGAGTTCAAAGTCAGCTGGAAGCTTATCATTCTTCCAGTCATGGTCTTCAACCCAAGGCTCCAGGAGTCCCAGAGCCCATCATTGGTATTAAAGACAGAAGTGAAAAGGGCATTAAATGTCTCTGCTTTATCTTCATCCTTTTGCTGTCCACATACTTAAAAACTTCCTTTTTTGTTATCCAGCACCATACTGGCCAGCTTAAACTCCAGCGAAGCTTTGTCTGTATCAATTCTCTCCCTAGAGTGGGGAACAGCAACTCTGTAGTCCCCCTGTGTAGCCTGACCTTACTTCCACAGTCCTTTTTTTTTTATCTAAGTTCCAGAGGAGATCCCTGTTCATTCAAGCCAGCCTTCTCCCCGTCTTGCTTGACTTATGACACATTGGAATCACCTACTCCTGTGCTCTTAAAAAGTGACCAGCATTTGTGGACCCCATTACACTCAAAAAGTAGATTCTCAGGGAACCTTACTAACTAGTTCTTTGAGCAGGCTAAAGTATGCTCTCCAAAATCCGGGTAGTACCTCTATAGCTTTAATTTATTTATTTTTTTTCAGTCTTGCTGAGACAGTACTGAAGCCTAAAGGGATTCAACCCATTGATTCTAAAAATACTGGGACAAGTTAAGGATGAGCAAACTTTGTCAATGTAATATAGAAATATTACTCCATCTTAGGACAGTGAATATAAAGACATCAGCATACTTTTTCTTTAATGTTTTCATAAACACTACCTTGCTTGTCTCTACCACAGGTGTTCACACATTAAGCCAACTGGGGATTGATGGATTATTTCAGAAATACATCTGTGAAATTAGTTTATGGTGTTTCTCATCCCAGTCAGTTGTTGACTTCTCAGCATGTCTTGCATAGCTCCCAAAAGTATACTTGTGTTTTATTAATTTTCCGGCAATGATTAGCAGTGTACACTTTCTAAAGCTAGGAATGAACGATTTTCTCAATTCTACATAGTCATAGGGAAAGTACAGATAATTGCATTGTTCTCCTACTGTTTACATTGCACATGAGAACAGATCTATCCGTAGACTAACTTGAAAAGACTGCAGAAATGGTAAGGGCACAGCAAAGCTAGGGATATACTTCAAAACCCAGCATATACAGCTCTGGCAGTGCTTCCACACTTTGAAAGAGACAGATAATAAGAATATAAAATTATAACATTTCTGTAGTTCAAAGTCAAATTTTAGACCCCAAAAGGATAACCAAAAGAAATATAATAGTTGTGGGCAAAAGAAGAGGAATACCATGTTAAAAAAGAAAGAGTTTTTCTGCCATATATAGATCAGCCTGGCTGATGAGCAGCATTTTGAATCACTGCTGGAATCATCAATGAATGTCCATGACAGTTGGTAAGAGGAAATTAAACAGTGATTGATCCTTTATTTTGTTACTATGTTAAACACTGCTATTGAGCAAAGTATATTGTCTTTCTAAATAGAAAGGAAAGTTTTCAACTGGAATATAGAGTGTATAAATAAACCATTATTAAAAACACACATTTGATGATAACTTTTTTAATACTTCTGGCAAATTGCCCCCAAAAAAAGTTCAGATGAGAGGGGACAATATAAATTTGCTTAGTAGTAAGTGGCTTCTTAAAACTGTGACAAGACCTCTAAACCCTGGCCAATTTTTAAATATAATAGGTAAAATTTTAGGCTGTCAAACAATAATTTAAAAAAAATTTAAAATTTAATCACTGTCATAGTCATGATATATTCAACTATAGCCTCCAATCTTCCATCAACACAACATAAAACCTTGAAATGGAAAAAAGAGATAGAAATTACTGAGAATTACTATGAATAAGGGCCCTTTCTGAAGTAACAATTTGAATTTCTTCTGTAAATTCCGGAACAAAGTTAATTTTAAGTTAATTTTTAAGTCAACAGAATGAGTAAAGAGCATTGAAACTAATCTTGAGCAGTTAGACAAAATTAAAGACTGATTTAATTTTGTTCTGTCTACATATTTCATGATTCAAGTTCTGCCAACATTTGGATAATCTACATTTTATTTGCTAAGAGTATGGAGGCAAGATTAACAGGCACAAGTGTATTTCACTTACAGCAGAAGTTGCAATGCAGAAGCAATATGGTTACCATATAGTACAAAACCCTACAAGGTCATTGGAGAATAATGCTTTCTGATGTAGGAAACTGATGCCACAAGAAACTTACAGATGTTCCATGTTACAGTTATTGTTTGTACAGTTTTTTATAAATAAAGTGAGACTAACAGTGAAAGCCACAATCTGAATGTTATCACTGATTGTGAAAAAAACACATGGTGTCAAGAGGATAATGTTCCATATCTTCAACCGCCTGTGGACCGAAGCCGAATCAAGTCAGGTACACCACTGTCAGCTACATTGTTCCTAGATGAAACAGACATTAACAACTGTTATTTTCCTTTAGTTGTCAGAGCACACACAAAAGGTCAGTAAACCTGAAGAGATTAATTTCCTCTAATGTGCTTAGCATATTTCTCTATTCTAACAAACTTAAAGTCTGAGTATTCCATTTTCTGGGTTTTGGTCACTGTGTCTAAAATTTGAGAAATATTTGAACCATCAAAAATTGTTGAGCATTAATTGTGAAACATATCACTAGTTTACTTGAAAACGACTTTCTTATCTTGAGTTAAGAAGAAATAGACAACTTTTTTAGTAGATGTAGACTGGACAAGATATTATCATTACAATGAATATAAAAGTCTCTTCTTATCTTAAATGATTATTTTACAGCTTCTTATTACATATAGTGTAATGCTGCAAAGACTACAGAAATCACCACTAAAGTCAGCAGGGCTTCAAAAGGTATGTAGAGGTTTCTGTGATACCAGTCAATGCCGCATAAGCCATTATTACTGAATACCACTTTCTTCACCTCTTACCCTTGGGTTCAAACACTTCTTTTAAACGGTACTTCTCGGAGCTCATCATGAAAAACATCCATAGATCTAACCATGGAAAAACAAATAAAGATAATAATTTTTAAAAACTTTAAAAGACATCCTAGATAACGTCACTATGCTTTCTGAACAAAACCAGCCTCCTACAATGCTTTTGCCTAATTGTTCCTACTTCTATAGATTTCTGTACATCTATTTCTATAGATTTACTGTGTTTTGCAAATTGAGACTACCATAGCACCTGCAACATTGGATCCCCAAATACAACAGTACTTTGTTGATTTGAATAAGTTTCTAGTTTTAACAAAGAAAATAATTCAGACTATGAAAGCTCTAAATCCTTGCACTGTTGCTGGTCTGTTGAGGTGATCTTTGACAAGCCACTGCAGAATCTAGCCTTCACTGCATTGGAAGAATTGAAATAACGTTGTTTGCATCACAAGTGTGTCACAGAATGCTTTTTCTATGTGAATAAAACCAATAAGCTACCTAGATGGTATTAATTTTAGCACATTCTAAGAGTAGTTCATTAACATGTTCTGACACACACTAGCTGAATTAACTATTGGGTAATTCTTAGAAGATATTTATTTAGGTAGAAAGGGGTTTAATAATGGGTAAGTTGTTATGTCTTTGTATGATGTAAAGCAGTGTGAATACTTCACTTTCCATGGTAGAGTGCAAGAAAATGCTTTCAACTCATTTATAAGTGCTTTAGGTCAAATACTCCAATTAGGATATTTAAGGAAGATAACAATATCCAATGAACAAATATCATCTCTGACAGCATCTATTAAGCAAAGTGATTGTATCTGTGATGATAACAAAGTGGTAGAGAAAATAATGTCTTTATCACAATACTGGTTATAGTATTGGTCAATAAGAACCAAGAAAGGGGCAGATACAGAGTGGCTATCTTTCAAAAGATGGGAAGGGAGGAGAATACAAGGAATTATCAAGCAGTTACTCTTAGTCTGTAATGAGACAGAGAATGGGAACCAAACATAACATATTCATTTCAAAGCATAGAGGGAATAGTAAGGAAGGTTTAAAAACAAAACAAAACATCCCCCCCCACCAAAAGCCTAGCAAAATCCAATTTACTCCTTTGATAGAGTAGCTAGAGTAGTGTTATAAGACAACAAACAGCAGAAGTGAAAATGCCATATAAAGCTTTTGACATGCCATCCTTCCACAGAAATGTTAAAAACATCCCCCTGTTCACATTCAGTTACTAAAAAATAGATGTATAATAGGTTAAAACATTTCTACAGAAGTCACTGCTATAATTTATATTCCAAGAGGGCCTTCAGCTCAATCCTTTGAAACGTTTTTGTTAGCAGCCTGAATGATGAACTAAATGCAGCACTTAGACAATTCACAGATGGTAAACAGATAGGTAGAGTTGCAAACACTCTTCAGGACAGGATGAAAATCATTCTGATAGAGTGGAGAAAGGTCTGAGATCAGACCTATATCTAATAAAAAGTGCAAAGTACTACACTTTAGAAGTGAACAAATACAAAATTAGGAATATCTAGCAGACACCAAAGGAAACTGATGTCATGGTCTAGAGCAGACTGCAGGCTTGATAGGATTCAACAACTTGGTGTTCTACAAATGAGACAAATATTCTTCTGGGCTGTGTCCATAAGACTGTCAGATGGAAAACATAGGATATAATAGTTCTACTAACTGTGATCAAAGCTCAAGAAAGATTTAATAAACTTGGTTTTCAGGAGAAGGAAGACAGTAATTTTAAACCATCTCAAAAGGAATATTGTTTGGGCAAGTGGGTTTATCTAGAACAAAAGAGAATGGAATAGGGGGGTAACAGTCTGATATATTAAAAAGGGTTGTTATAAAAGTACCAGTGATACATTATTTTCCTGAGTCCACCAAGGTCAAGACAAATAGAAATCAGTAGTCTTCATTAAAGCAAAACTTACAGTCAAGATTTAGAAAAGCTTTCTAATGAAGATAATGGGAAACACTGCAGCAGCATGTCTGAGGAGATGTAATCTCTACTATATTTCAAAGGCTAGGGATAGCCAAGGTGTATATATAGCCTCAACCTTTAGCAAAAGGATAGAGTAGCTGAGCTATATTTCAGGTTCTGCTTCAGTAAATACTTCCCTATTACTATATACAACATTAAAAGAAAGAATAAATGTTACTCCACTTGTATGAGTTCCTGGAATCAAAATTTATACCCTTATGTTAAATACGCAAAAAATTGTGGATTAATAGTACATTATTTGCGCATATGCTGAGTTATACAACCCACATGCATGCAGAAACAGATGTTTAAGCAACAGGTTACAAAGCAACTGCTGTAGTTTTCAGTAAGATATTGTTTTATATAGTTCGATACAGTACCCAGTTGTACCAGTATCATAATAGAGATTGTAATGATTTTTATGTAGATTTAAATTTACACTTCCTTTTCTCCAATTTTAAAATACTGAATTCTCTTACTCAACACGTTTTCTTAAGGAACTAGTATTAAATAGATCATTAATACTTTGAAACTTATTTAATGTTCACTGTCATTTGCTTTTATGTGTAATAAGGCACAGAGATGAAAAATTCATGATAACATATCATACTAGAAAATTGGATTTCAAATTGAGACAAATGGTATGCAAATAAGTGATCAAAATTTAAACAGAAAGAACAATTATGAATTTAGTAAGATTTAAAAAGAAAGGAGAAAGAGAAGGGGAAAAAAGATATAATAAATAGAACAACTGTGCTTTGATGGATAGTAAAAATGGATTAGTCCTTAAATTGTCAAGCCTCTTGCAGAAGCAACATTATTAGTTCTACCTTTTAATATTAATAAGTCAGGCTGTAATATCTACAAGTATGATTTTTAGAAACAAGTTAATTTGCAATCAACATCGACTGCGATCATAACTAGTAAGTGCTATAACACGCCAAAGGCATAATTTGGTATGAGAAATGTTAATAATTGCTAGTACTGCGAGAAGGAGGGGGAAACCTTAGGTGTATGCATAATTAAAGAACAACCATGCAGATTAATGTAGAGTGTGTCAGGTAAAACCAGTTCTCCAAGTCCCACAGAATAGCTGCATACCTGCTTGTTCTTCTCTAATATTTCTCTTTTATAGTAAGAGGTATTAAAAGAAGACAGAGCAATTGCTTTAAGAGTCATGAGCTAGTTTCCCATTCACAGACTTTTCAGAAAGCCAATGGCTGGTTTTTAGTATCCACACATCCCTAGAAGCCATAATAAAAGCATATCCCGCATCTACAGGAAATATGAGTATGAAACTTTTCCCATATCTCTTCTTTGATACAAACTTTGCTGTTGGGTGGCACCTGTACAACAGGAAACATCCCAGCAGAAAGAAAGGTCAGTACCAAAGCATTTTTTAGAACAGTACTTCCATGAGTTCCCAGAAGTGGGAATATGGAAATGAACATTGGATTTCCCGTGTATGCATTTACTAGGAATCTTTAGTTTTTTAAAATACAGATTCTAGCCAACAGGCAAATTGGAAATGTTGCACTTTGGGCATAACATAAAATAGACATATGAACAAAAGGACATCTGGAAACCTATGGATGAAAGAATATTTCATTTACCTACAGGGTTCTATTAAATTGAGAAAGTCCGTTAGAGAAAAATAGAATCATCTAGTTATACTGCCTGATACATAAATAATTCACACTGTACATTTACATTTATTGCAAGAGAACCTCATCTCTTAAAAAGACAAATGGTCCTTTGAGTTTATACAGAATATTAAAATGAAGCTTGTAGTGATGGTAAGGATAGTTTATTTGATTCAATGCAAGATTCTAACAGATTTGTAGGACAATGCAGAGTAATGTGTAACAGTGCTTTTCATATTTTTTTTCTATGTCTTTTTCTTATACTGTGTGCAAACTCACCTGCATCAGGATATTTAGTCAGTTAAACAAGCTACAGTTTATATCTTAAATAAAGTAAGCATTATTTAGTATTCTTGGTGAGTCACAAAGTAAATGGGAACTTCTGATGTTTTTATGGGAAAGCACTAAAGGAAAAGTATTCAATGATGTAAACAAAATAATTCAGCAGTCACAATTTCAATTGCTTTAAAATGTTACAAATTTCATTATGTTAAAATTATTTCATGAGTTATGGTCATATCAGACAGAAAAACATTTTTTAAAAGGATAAAGATGTTCAAATAGAACACCTTTGGCTCTGAGAGATAGCAGAGAACAAGAGGTAAGTGATGTTCACTGACGAAGGGTCTGATGCAAAAGTGACAGGAATCCTCAAAATGTTAGAAGAAATGTCAGTTGTCTAAAATGCTGCAGATGTTCACAGAACAGTTTTGCAGCAGTTTTAGTGTATGCCCTTTAAGTACGCTGGCAACCAACTTTCCACCTTAAAGTTTAATCTTTTCTTAAAAAGGATTAAATTATTCGAGGTGTATAAGGTATTGTAACTGTTCTGGTAAGCTCTGAATCCATTTTATTCTGTCAGCATTTCTGAAAAGAACAAGTTTATTGTTTTAAAGTACATTCCATACAGCTGTATAGCGCTTCACATGTGATGAATTCTATTTATAAGGGTTTGATTTAATTGGTAAAATAAGGCTTTACATTCACCTAGCCTCAGTTTTCTTCTGTTTGATCCAGAGCAGTACAAAGCAATGAAGCTGACAGTTGTTCATCTGCAATATGTTAGAAATTCTTCAGAAAGATTACTATCAGAGAATACAAAAGATCCACAGGAGAGGAAAACAAAGGTATTGGTGGTTTGCATAGAAGTTTGGACCTTTAAAAACTACATATATATATGTGGACTTCTTTTTAATTTACAATTTTTGTGTTATAAAATCCTCAACATTTCGTACTTCAATATAGAATACCATTAATTATTAAAATCTATTTAAATAAATTTGATAATTATTATTCATTATTATTGATTGCAAACATGATTAGTGTTTTGGAGTAAAAAGTTCTTAAGAAATTATAGATATATCTAAGATGCAGGTAGAAGAATTAATAGAAAGATGACTAAAATTTCAGATAATTCTTGAGACTAATTCTGATTGGAAACATGGCATCTATTTTGTCAGAAAAGTATGACAGGCTTTGGTCGCATGCTTTCATATATTCTCTTACTAAAATATTAAGAACGTAGGAACTGAACCTTGATGCATTGTGCCAGGCAAGGAAGTGCAGTGAAGCTGTTAAGTCTAAGTGTGGAACATGACCTTTAGAATAGTATCCAGATGCTTATTTATTTTCCTTCTATGTATTTGGAAAATAAATAAATAAATATTTAAATAAATACATAAATAAATAAATCTGCCATCTGTTGTCAATTATGAGATCTACTGATAGAATACAGTGTTTCATTACCTCTGACAAACTCTTTCATTAGCTGCTGTTACCAAAATTTAGGTAGTGACCTAGCCAACGGTCAAAGATGGGTTGTTGAACAGAAATACCCTGTGGAAAAACAGGCAGACAAACAAGACTGATTAATAAACAGCTGGTTTCTCATAGAGCACAAACTTAATGACAGGTTCATAGTTTTATCAAGACTAGTTTCTTTTATACATAGACAGAGAGAGAGAGAGTGATAACTATAAAAAAGCCTAGAATGAGTGAAGTTGGGTATCAACACTAGACTGGAAGAGTGACCATCCTTTTTCCCTATTTCCAGGGCTTCTCAATGTGAACTACTGTAAGGTGGATTGGATAATAATAATTTTCTGAAGATGAGGCCCTATTAAGATGAGAGAGGTTGAGAATCCCAAATGAAGATGAAAGGTGAAAAAATTAAAGGTAGTATGAAGCATCAGTTTCACCCAACATTTATTAAATAATTTCAATTAATTCTTGAAGATATTACTGAAAGCAAGCGTCTGGAGTATTTGATAACATACTATTTTTACAGTAATAAAAGACTTTGAAGTCTTTAATGTTAGTAGAACTAAGGAAAACAAAGGATTATAAAAATATATAGGTTTTGGGGTTTTTGTGTTTTGGTTTGTTTGGGTTTATTTCCCAACACATATTAACTGTCTTCAAACTTTGAGCTGCTTACAAAATACATGGAAGTCCCTGCATGTGTCACATTGGCACTTTTGGGCTGATCTGATAAGGAATTTCCTGTTCTGACTACAAAAAAATTGTGCCAAATTATTTGGTTATAAAATAGTCAT
Organism: Phaethon lepturus; assembly: GCF_000687285.1. Lineage (NCBI taxonomy): Eukaryota > Metazoa > Chordata > Aves > Phaethontiformes > Phaethontidae > Phaethon > Phaethon lepturus. The sequence continues at coordinate 10,505 of NW_010535274.1, read as the reverse complement.
TAGGGATAAGTACAGGGCAATAACTTTCCTGTTTAATCTAAGATGGTCAGGGTAAAATACGTATTCAAATTTTAGAGGAAAATTTGTGTGTTAGATCTATAGAAGCCATTTAAAATTCTTATTAAAAAATATGAACAAAAGACCCCACATAGTAAACTATTAGGACAATTAGAATATGTATGTTTTATTATCAGCACAATTTATTGTAAGTACAATCTACGTAGGAAATTTTACTAACAGCATTTAACTTCACAAGATAAATGGCATCAGAAATTGCAACTTTCGTATTTTTTTCCTTTTCTACAGGAAACTTAATATTACTTCAAATACTTTCTAGTTTGTCAATAGAAAGCTACATGCATTTAATGTAATTATAACGATTTTTTCCTGCTTTTGAAATCAACCATATTTCTGTATTTTGTATTCAAATAAATATTAAACTGTTGTGGTTTTTTTTAATATAATGCAAAGGAAGAGGAATTAGTTTAATGTGAAGGAATTTACAGCTTAAATCATCATTTTTAAATCTTTTTACAGAAACTGCCTTATGGGTCCCTCAATGGTATGTTTGCTTGTGCAGAAAGAGAAAAAAAGTCTTCAAAACATAGGGACTAAAACCAAAACAATTTTGGAAGTATAAGATCCAAATCGCTATACTGACCTAGGGTATTCTTAAGATAGCATGCAAGGAGAAAAATCCCACTTCCTTCAGCGGTTGTTACCAAACAAAACATAATCGATTTTATTGTTAGAGAAAGATAAAAAACAACAAACAAAACCCATCCTACTATTTTACCACATTGTGGGGTTCAGAAAGATTTGGAAACAGATATTTGACCCAAGGACAAATTTGAAAAGAAGTGATTTGATTAGTTTCACTGTTACTTTATGGAAACTGAACTTTGGAAACAAAACTTGTGTCATTTGGAAACCTTCTTAGGATTTAGGATTCCTTCTTAATATTTCCCTAGAGGTTTTTAAATCTGTTGAAAAATACCATCTCCCACATACAATCCGATTTTGAAGCAAAGCATTAAAGGCATGTGCTAGGTTTTAAAAGTTAAACCGGTGGGCAGCCTATTGGGACCCTCACAGTCATCATCATCTGCATACCTAGAACCGCTGCAGATACACTGTCAGTCACGGCTGGCTGACAACTGTGCTGTAACTGGCCCTAATGCGCTGCCTGGGGAAGGAACTGTGCACTAGCAAAAGGCCCAGAATCTGAGAGCATCCTCCTTTCCTAGCATCACTGTAATTTAATAATAGCAGCGTGGCATTGACCCCTAACAAGGTCAAGTCAAAAGATATAGGCAAAAGAAAAGAATTCTCGCTTAAAACACATGAATTCATTAAATAAAAATGAAGCTTCACTTCGGTGTCTCCACAAGTTAATGCCATGTGAGCTTAAGAATCTGAAAGGTTGCTATAAAAAAAAGGTTTAAAAGGGCAGTTGAGGGAATTAAAACCTTACATGAGTCATGGAGATTTCTTAGGGAAGAGTATTAGAAGCATAGAACAAATCTATACCACTCATAAATGTCCTGAGAAAAGAAGCAAGCATGGTTAAAAGTCAGGGGCAAGGGGAGTTATTTGAAAGCAGTCTTCAAAAACTGAGGATAATGTCCAAATTAAGAAAAAAGAAGAAAAGTAATATTTGGGAAGTTAGAAAACACCATAAATCTGGGTGAAAGAAGACCTTGAGGTACAACTAGCAAAATACATAAGAATTAATAAATCTTTCTTCTAAAATCAGGAGCAAGAAGTCTGAGAGACTTCAAATCCCACAGATTATCAGGGTATAAAAGGAACCTTCAGGAACAATAAAGTCACAGCAGAAAGCTGAATAGACACTTTGTGGCTATGTTCATTGCGGAAGAACAGGTAAAGATTTTCCCACCATTACACCCCATCTTCTTTTTATTTTTTCCTTTTCCTTTTCCTTTTCCTTTTCCTTTTCCTTTTCCTTTTCCTTTTCCTTTTCCTTTTCCTTTTCCTTTTCCTTTTCCTTTTCCTTTTCCTTTTCCTTTTCCTTTTCCTCTTCCTTTCTGTTTTCCTTTTCTTTTTCCTTTTTTCCTTTTCTTTTTCCTTTTTTCTTTTCTTTTTCTTTTTTCTTTTTTCTTTTTTTCCTTTTCTTTTTCTTTTTTTCCTTTTCTCTTTCTCTTTCTCTTCCTCTTCTTAGCTGCAAAGACTAATGGGATAATTCCTCATACCAGACAGATGCTACAAAATTATTATCTCAAACAATTTTCAAAATAGCATTTCCAAGGAATTGTTCTCTTAAGAAAAGAGGAGGTTCTGTACCTGAATATAAGTGATTGCATGTTTTAATTTTATAACAGCATAGGATATTTATAGGATCACAATAAGTAAAGTTATCATTAACAAATATAACTTGATTAGTTGTCATTCTACTCTGAAACAATAACATTTAAGATACCAGATTAAAAGGGACAGACTAACCTCACAGCTTTCTAAATCCACGATGTCGTTCTCCAAGTCCTTTTAACTGTTTTCTTATCCTCAAGGAATTAGAAGCCTGTAAGCACTTAAATCACCCAGGTCTCAGAGCCTAGTTGCAAGCTCTGAAATGTACTGAATTTTAAAATTATGAATGTGGAACTTTAAGTTTAGCAGCATCTACAGCCTAGGTAATTCCCTAAGACCTTATGTCCTAGAAGGACTTGATATGGTGGCAACATTCAAAGTGTAAACCAACCACCAATCTCTTTCATTCATAAATATATAATGTTAGCAGGCAAAACTGTATAAGCAGCATGGGGCGAAGATCAGAACAAGACCTAGAAAACTGCATTTGTAGTGTGGTAACTCCTTACATACACCATGTAAATAGTCTGCATCTTAGTTAAAATAGCTCTTAAAGGGAGATTATGCAGTTTTGAACATATTAAGCAGAAGAAACCTGAAACAAGGACTCTCACATGTTAGATGCACGAATTGAGATCCAAAATATTGCACAAAAGAAGAATTTTGGTAACTGAGTTAAGTGGAAAGGAGCTTGAAAAGCACCCTCTCTCCTACATTCCGTGTTGCTGAATTTTGGTAATTCTCTGCCTGGTAACTGAGGTGTTGACATTTTTGCTACTCTGCAGAGTTCTCTGCTAGGCAAGAGCGACTTTCAAACAACATATGAATCACACATAAATACACATATATGTATATAATATGTATATATGATCCTACTGGGCAGGCTGGAAAGAAGTGTAATAAAATTTCCTGGGAACCTGGAACCTGAAAAGAGAAGGATGTGTATTAAAAAATTAAAAAGTATAATTGAAGTATCTCACACGGTTCTTTAATTTCCTTTTACGATATCTGTACTTTATGTATTTTATAAACTTAGGAACTCCTCCTGACACTTTATACAGCATAAAGTCCAACATAACCTGAAAACTGACTGTAGACTTTGCACTTCCTTTTTCTTTCTTTGTCTTTTTTTTCCTCTTTGTTAATTTACTGTAGAAATATTTGTGCAGACATATGCACAAATAACTTCTTAGTTTCAATAACTAAAATTCTGCCTCACAGTGATGAACACTACTATTACTTGATCAATCACTCTGCTCTAAAAATAAGTGATGTTGTAAAACACTCCTAATCTGTTAAGAAACTACATCCAAATCATTGTCTGTCATCTGATAACAATAAGTCCTTTCCAGGTAACCCAGAGAAACAGAGAATATACTGTTTGACATCAGCCTTGATAGCTAATATTGTGTTTACTTTCCCTGTTCATTGAGAGGCATATTTGAACATAATCCAGATTTCTAGAGAGCTTAAAATCTGAGCATCTAATACAGACAGAATGAGGCAATGAGGTATTTAGATTCTGTATACCTCATTGCCTCATTCTGTCTGTGTGTGTGTATATATACAGAATTTGTATCCCTCATTATAAATTTCATAATTACAGTAGGATTATTTTTGTACTGGAAAAGAAAATACCTACATAGTATCAAGTGAGAGATATTAAGTCAATTCTCTGAGCATCTGATAGGATGCACGCCCGCCTTGATCCAAGAGCTACGTGACCATGTTAATGCACGTCAAATCTGAGCTAAAATACCCTGCTTTTCAGTGTGGTTTATCTTCACAGACTATGCCCAAGACTCTCTGGGTACTAATACAGTCATGGCTTTTTTTTCAGCTCTGCATGCGATTCGAATGAGCTCACAAATGCCTGTGGTATACCGTGTAGGTAAAGCTAGGTGAGTTTCTTTAACAAACCTTCTGAAATATGTATGTGTAGTAGGTAATACACTGGCCATGGCTTGGCCTAGCCAGATAATTGGAAATTATAGCCAGTGGATTTTTTATTTTCATAGACATTTATATATTTTTATGTCAGTGCCTCTGCCTTCTCCTCCTTTTTTTGTTCCACTGACAGAGATTTTAGTAGAGGAAAAGAGAAGACGATTGTGTAGGAAAGATTTGGGGAAGTAAAGACCTTGAAATTGAGTTTGTTTCACAAAAAAGTTTTGAGTATGAATATCCAGGCACAATACTCTCTGTGTGTTACCCTGTCAGTGGAAGACGTTATGCCAAAAGGCAGCCTGAAATCTGTAGACCCAGATTGTTAATGTTCCTTGAGAGCAATTCTGAGAATCAGCCTTAGCCACATCTTTGTTTCAATACACTCTTGAGGCTCTTTCTTCTAGGGTGCAAGCTGGGTCTGTGCATCTAGGAGGTACACATAGGAAGGTCTTGATGTCTCCATCCTTGGAGACATTCCAAAGCCATCTGGACTTGGTCCTGGTCATCCAGCTCTAGATGACTCTGTTTGAGCAGGGAGTTTGGATCAGATGATCTGGAGAAGTGCTCTGCAGCCTCAGCCATCCTGTAATTCTGTGATTGTTAGCCTTGCCAGAAGTTTTATATTCTGATTCTGACCTGCTCAATGCCTTTTAAGAAAAGCTGAGGGCATATAAAATGTAGTGGTATTTATTTTTCATTTTGCATTGCTGTAGGTGGCACCAGCATAGGTTGCAGCAGGAAATAAATGCATCTGAGTGTTTAATAAATTAGTGGTATCTGGATTTACTTGTCTCAGTCAGTCTGTTGATTTCACCCGTGATGCTCTTTTGTAAGTGTTTTTTCTGCTTCTAACTTATCACTACTTACAAATACATTGCATTGCAATATTCTTTCACATGCTTATAAGCCTATGCTACAGTTTTGTTCTCCAAAAGGCAGATTCATCACCCAGTGTGCAATAAGCCAATTTCACACACAGAGACAAGATATCTGTTTATTCCAAATCTGCACAGGGCTGGGTGCTAAGTGGCAGGCCCACAAAGCTGGCACGCCTCGGTTAACACACGGAAAAAGTTTATACATTTCAAGAAACAGTTACCAGTATTTTTAAAAATTGTCTCCGTCACCCTTGTTCCCACTGGTCCACATAAGCCTCTTCTCCACTTAGAGTCACAGCGTCCTTCTTTTTTTTCCACATGCTCAGTGAGGAAGGGGCTTTTGTTAGTAAGGGGTTTTCCCACCCAGGGACAGGTTTCTATTATGCTAATTATATGTTAATTACGATAGTTAACTCAGTTCAGTTTAATCATGTTTTTGGCTGACTATTCTAAACATACTGATTAACCACAGTTAGTTCACTCATGCTTTAGGATGTTCCAGTCTTGAAGGACAAATCTGAGGCAAAATCAAGATTAGAAATTCCTTCACTATCCAGTCCTGACTAACTCAAGGACACCCAGCTTGTTCCCAGGCAGAGAACATACCTCAGCTGCATCCACATTTACGCATATACAGATTAACTCTTGGTTGCCTTATGACAGTTTCACAACCCTCCTTTCTTCTTCCCTACTCTACTACTGATGGAAATGAAATTTGGTATGAACCACACTCACAAGGCTCAGAGTAGGTACCCTACATAGTAATAGAAATGGTCTTTGAGAATCTTTTTAGTCTGGTTCATTTATGTATCAAACTTTGTGCTGCAGAGAGATTCCAGTCAGAATTACGTTGGTAATCATATTAGAAGTTGTAATGTGTCATGCTTTGTGATTACTTTCCATTTTCATCATTAGAAAGAAAGAGATAATCGCAATGAACTTTGTATTCAGTTAGAGTGTAGGTCACTGTCGGACCTACACAGAGAGAGAAGGATGAGATCTCATTACAAGTCCCACTGCAGCTGGAATGTGATCCTAAATCTGGATCATAAGTGGGTCTGTATAAATCCATCTGACCTGTATCTGGGCTAGATTACAATTGTTGCAGGCACTAGGAGCAGAGCAGGGTGTAGCACTGAGCACTAACCTCTTTTTGCTGGAATCCCCCTCCAGGAATAATAAACACTTTAAAGACAGAAAATGGCTTTATTCACTAAGTGAAGACTTCGAGTCTTAATGTGGCATAATAGGTTCAAATCACTATTGTGGAAATGTAAAACAAGGAATTCAAAAGGAATGTCCTGATCAGATAAACTCTCAGCAAAGGCTTGGGGAAGAAAAAATAGGCCTCCTTGCTGCAATACACAGCTCTTTATTATTTAAGCCTCTTCTGAGCATTCTCCACTTCCCTGATTCCCTGATGAATGCAACAGTGAGAGCATCAGATGAAAGTCATTTCTCTGACAGAGACAGCTTGTATCTAAAAATATTTTGCTTCTTGAGTATGATTAAGTGACAGAATGAACAAAGGGGTGACTTGAAAATTGTTTATCGATATTTCTCTAACAGAGAGCTTGTATTTATAAATATTTAGCATCTTAGTTGAAATATAAACATGAATGGAAAACAAAAGTTGGACATGCAGTATCTAGCAATAAACTAATTACCATTATAATCAATTATATAACTGAAACACTCTGTGTTTTCAACAGAACATTAACTAAATGAGCTTTGAGAAGTGATTTGCTGAATTTGTTAATGGAAAGCATTTAGTTTATTATTTTCATCTGGACGAATATAACAGCAGCTTTTTTACTACTATGTTTCCCTCAAATCTTGAAATGCTTCAGTTCCTTTCAAAATGCGAATATATGTATACTTAGATGAAAGAAATACTAAGGAATTTAACTGGGAATTTACAGGATTAATGTAAAATAAAGTGGAGACAAGTTTTCTCAAAGGACTGTCAGTTGTTTCCTCCAGGTGTAGAAATCTATGCAATCCTTGCAGCCATTTTGTCAATTTGGGCTTTAACATACATCTACTTATGCTGTCATCCCCATGAGGAAAACTGTTCATGCTTACAGTCATGATGCCTCCAGTAAGAAGATACTTGGCTGACCAGAAAGCATCGAGTTCTAAACCAGAGGCTTCTGGAGGGCACGTTCCTTGCAGGTAAAGGGAGGGACCATATGCTTTGGAACTGCTGGGGGTCCACCCCTAGGAGACAGCTGTTGTATACAACGTGCTATTAAACAGGTCAATGTGTATCAGAGATTCCTTAACACAAAACACCTGCTCTCTCAGAAAGTGATTTTTGATGTTTCCTTTTAAAAAAAAAGGATAAGAGGTTTTGGTTTTGTACACAAATAGAAAATCGATGTACACCAGAAGTTTGCAAACCTTGGTTGACATTCTGTGACTGAGCTTACAATGAGTGGTCTTTTCCAGTTTTAAATAAATCATCCAATGATCAGAACAGCAGCACCATTCTACAAATGCACTTAAAATGTTCATTTGTGCCCTGTGTGATGTATGGATGGAGAGCTGACACAAGCTGCTAAGTGAGCTCATATGGCACAACTCCACGCAAATCCATGAGCTAGGACCCAGATGCACTACAAATACTGAGCAAGACTTTTTGTCACTGGACCCAAGAATACTGCTGTCAAACCCGCATTGACTTCTCATCTTGATTATTTGGTTGGCTTTTACACGGTAGTCCACAGACACTATGAGGATATTACTTGGATATCAAACCATTTGGGACACAGACTTTCATAAGTCATAGGTATAGTTGTGTTTGTGTAACTTCAAATTAGAATTTACAAAACCAGCCCAAACTTCCTCACAAGATGGATGAAGAGAGTTAAGTGCCCAACATCAAAATTTAGTTTCCTGATTGGGTAAATTATAGCAGATGGGATTTATATGCCTTGTCTGCACCTAGAGTACTTGCTAAGTCTAAAGCAAAATGCTTGCATGAGTATGTTAGCGTACGAAACCTCTTCTGAGAATAAAAGCCTGCCTCTTTTCCTCTGAGCACAGATGGCTGCTCTTTTCCAGTGCAATTCAAAGAATCTCTTTTGTATGAAATCACTCGGCTCCAACGGGAAGGAAAGAAGAATCCATCACCCCTGCATAGCTCAGAGCCAGGTATGCAGAGTATTCTTGGAAACGAATGTTGGGCTGGAAGTGGGTAGTAGGGGGAGTGAATTCATACAGGAATTCTATAGAGGTTCTTGGGTGAATGAAACGCCTCTTCCTTTTCTTCTCTGAATTTCAGTGAAAGCTTCTTTTCAAAATAGAACAAAGAGAAGGAAACATAAGGCTTGCTCAAAATTTTTGTCAAAGTAGCAGAAAACTGGATTCAACTCTAACCTTTTCTTCCATCACAGGACATATCATGCCTGAATCAACAGGGAAAATGTGCAGATAAAAGGAGGTTCCAAAACCCCTGTTTTGTTCTCTCAGACTTAGAGAGCACCCTATTCATTTAAAATATTGACTATTTAAAGCATTGATTATTTAACACTAGTTGATCCTAAAATAGAGCAGATCCTGTAGTACAGCCCACAACTGGAAGTCAATACTTCTAGAATTCAAAGCCTATATCAATAAAAGCTTAATACACAATAGCAATGTATGTAGTACAAGGTCTGGAGTCTATTTCATCCATCTGTGAAGCATGCAGACTCACAAATACTCTTTTCCTATGACTTTTTTTACACAGAATGGAACAGCTTCCAGGCAGGGAAGATTTACCTAGTTGGCATTTGTACCATTCACCTGGAACACAGGAGATACATATTCTATCCTGTGCTATCCTATTTGATTAGACCAGACTAAAATATTTGAGTGAGCCAACTACAGTTCCATCCTCTTTTTTTGTTTACCACCAAGGCTTTTGCTTGGGGCTAGTAGCTGATCTCAGAGACCATGATCAAGCAATGTGAACAACAGTTACCCTAAAAAGTCTGATGAGATCAATGCCTAGCTGCATAGGACTTCTACAGAATTTAAGACTTTCTTGTGCTCAAGAAGAATCCTTCAGACAACACGAAAAAAAAAATCAGCAATGAAACTTGATAGATTTGAAACAACTTCAGATGGGAACTGAATCCGGGAAGCAAATATCTAAAGTTTAGGGCAAAGTAGTTGTTGTGAGACATCACAACTCCCATATCGTTCTGTGGATCTAGTCTTGTATCCCAGGCAAAAAATTTAATGAAGCCCAGTATGTCTTCCACACGATTCATTTTGAAGTAAAGTAGATCTGATGGGAAGCTGGATTTCCATCATCTAATTAAGAACTTGATAAACAAACATATCAGCTAATTTGTCAAATAAGTCTTAAATGCCGTCTCCAGGTGTACAGCATAGCATTCTGTGAGTAAGGATGCAGTGATTCAACCACAGTATTGCAGGAGACATATTTAAAGGGGCTGAAGTAATTCTTTGCATATCTGTGTTCAGAGTTTTTACATCGTGCTACAAGAAAGTTTGAACACTGGTACAATTTTAAGAATGATATTCCATTTCTTATTTATATTACATATGAAGCAATCAACTATGAATGATCAAGAATTTGATCCTACATATTATGGCTGGGACAAAATTAGGTAGTTACATATCTATTATTGAAATGAAGGTGGGGGCAAGAGGGAGAAAATCAGAACCCAAATATCCTACATGACATGACATTTCATGAAGAAATAGCTTCTTCATGAAATAAATTAAAAAAAAATTCAACATCTTAACACAACACCATTTATTTTCAGACAACATAATTCTATTCACATCAGATAAATTAATTCAGTACAACAGAGTGGGAGAAAAAAAAAGATTTTTGGAGCACAATAATCATTATCATTTTCATTTGTGGTGTAAAGAGGGGTGGGGGGATCAAAACAATCACAGAAGTTACTCCCTTAAAAAATGAAAACTAAATACTTAATATATGCATCTTCTCCATATGAAACTTTCTGGAAGTCTTACACAGATACCTCCTTTATAAAGACTCTGTTTTGTATTATTTAGTAATATTTGTGTTACTGAAGCGTTGAACTGGAGCAGCAATAACATCTCCATCACTGTACACAGAGACTGCTCAGGAGGATCTTGCTGGCCTTGAACAAAATTGGAATTTTAAAAAACACGTAATAATGCAGACTTTGGAAAAATTCTTTTTCCATTTGAAACAAGCCTTAAGTCATTGTAAGAATTTGGTGAAGAATCCAGCAATTCTTTTCTTCCATAATCACATAATATGCTTAACATGAACTGAAAAAGTAAAAAGTAATTCAAAGTCAACATATTCATTGCAAACAGAGAAGGACTGGTGAGAGATGT
>NW_010535273.1:0-47968 GCF_000687285.1 Phaethon lepturus | reverse complement strand
TTCTTTTTATTTTATTTCTTTTTATTTTATTTCTTTTTTTTTTTTCTTTTATATTCTATCCTATTTCTGTTTTCCTTTCTTTTTTCTTTTATGGTATCACCTTAGAAAAAGAAGGGCAGGATTTCTGGTTGCTGTGTACTACCTGGGAGTAGTGACGGGAAACAGGGAACAGCCAGCAAAGTTCCTGTAGGGAGAGGAAGGGGAAGGAAAGGGACCTAAACTTTGATTTTGGCTGCGTTCTGCATAGCCTGAAAGCCTCAGGGAAGCGTCCAAGTGTTACGGTGGGGAGGCTACAAGGTACTGATGCAGCCTGAAGATAACCGCAGCAGGGCGGAGGGTGGGGAGTCTTGAAACTGATTAAAAGTAATCGCAGCCCCGTGGCCCGAGGCATGCAAAAACCAGAACCGTTAATGCTATCCAGGAATCCATATAATGTCCTACATAGCAATTGCCAGTGAAGAGAAGAATAAATTTCTCTAGCACCTCTTCTTGAAGCCAGGGAATTTCGTATTTCTGCCGGTGCGGCGAATGAGCGCGTTATCCTGAAGCGTCTCAAGTGCCGGCCCTGGTGCGGGTGGGGAGGCGAGGTCTCTGCCGCGCAGAGTGAGCTTTCTATATCCAAGGGGTGCCTTGGCTTTTCGCGTTGCTTAATTTACAATCCAATTTATATCCATCTTAATTCAGAATCCAATAGAAGAGACACTGAGAGATAGCAACGTCTTATTTTGCGCTCGATATATTGTAATATATAGAATAACAGTGGGAGGAAATTGCTGAAAAATAATTGCAGTGAGATATTTCAATAATGGCTTATACAGAACCTGCTGGGAATACCTCATATACTGTTGATTTCAGTAAGAATATTTACTGTAATAAACACAGTGGAGCTCTATTTTTAGTTTAATATAAAGATTTGCGTAAAAAAAGATGAATTATATTACTCAGTTGTATCTCTCGAATTATCTTAACCATATGTGGTTGCTCTTAAAATTAACCAATTTATTATTTTCTAAAGAGCAGCTGGGGAACTGTTTAATATAGAAAACTGAAAGCAATGTAATTGCAAACAGAGGGGCAGAAGTAATATTATGTAGTCATAGTTTAGAAACTGAGCCTTGAGTATCTTAATATATGCCTACATAAATGATTAGTATTAGTTTGCTTCAGCACTTATCTCAATGGGATGTTTTTGCCATAGCACATTTATTCCACCTGTTGGTAAACCAGTAAACCACCTCATCCACATTTCTTCTGTGATTTTTTCCCTCTCGTTTGTACCAGTTTCAGCTTGTTTTAAATAAGTTCCTTATTTTCATGCACTCATAAAAATGGACCAAATCACAGAGGAAGCTGAGAGCATTTGGAATAGAATTTAAGAAATGTAATTATTAAAAAAAGAGAAAGGTGATATTTCAGGAATTTTAAAAGTGCACGTTTATGTGTGCATTTAAGATTATAAAGCTCAGTTAGTCCTTGCGAAAGATGTTTCAGCATTGAAAGATGTACACGTGTACCTTCTGTATAGGTCTATGACTTTTGTGCTTGGTAGACAAAGTAATTATGTGTGTGCTGGGTAATGATGCAGTCATTGCCGCTGGGTCTAACTGACCTCCACAGATGCTGTATATAGTATCTGCCCACACATTTGTAAGGGTTAAAACTGTAGATAATTTTATCTTTTTACCCTAGGTGACCACTGTTTTTAAAAATAATGGTAATTAATTGTTTTAGAAATCAGGGTTTATTCACACTTCTCAGCGGACATAATTCTGTACAAGTGTCATAAATTGTTACTCTTTTGCATTATTTAGGGTAGCTCAGATAGGGTGCTTTGAACTAGAGGATTTTTTTCTCACTTTATTAAAAATACTGAATTTTCCTTATTTTTTCAGTGTCATACATTTTGTACTGCTTCCTTATTAATGCCTTTGTTTTAAAATGGGGCAGAGAGACTCCTGATCTCAGCAAATATCTTAGTGAGTATACTTTTGCTTTGGGGCAAGCACAACTTAATATTCATAAATCTTGGAATGCAGAGGCAGAACGTGAAGAGAATCAATGTAGATTCTCATGCATTAGGTATTGGGGCTAAATATCTGATGTGAACAACTTATCAGAGGATTGGCAACATTATTAAAGTATCATGTAAGAGCCAAGCTATTTCTAAGTTTCAAAAAACCATGGAAAGATCCCTAGTACTAGTTGACATTTCAATAAGATATGGCTAAGAAAAAATACCTAATATAAAGACATCTCAACAGACTAACATAAAATGAAACAATAATGTAGAAGCCAGTGCAAGAAAATAAAACTAGGTCCTTGTAGTGGTGCTTGAAATGTGAAAATCAATTAAAGCTAGTTTTAAAAATGACAAGCAAGTAGTTCATGTTATAAAAGACACAGCAAATCACGTGTTGCATGTGCAGTTTAAAAAATACTTATTTTTGATTGATGGAAAAGTCTCAATAGGTACCATTCCATGCACTGCTTGCTCCATAGCCATATTAACAGCCATTGTCTTAATTCGTACCATGGATAAAAATTCGACGACAACTATAATACAAAATAGTCCATAACAAATATACACCCTGCTAACTGAAGCTCAGAGTTGTGCTAAAGATGACCCAAGAGGAAAACAGGCTTTGTTACATACTGAAGACTAGAAAGTCAAGGCTGTGGCAGAGCAGCAGCAAAAGCCCGTTCCTGTGTCAACACGCCTTTGGAAAAAGCATTCTGCCACCAGCTCTCCCTCCTCAGTACTGAGGGGAGTCTGTGTTCAGCATTGTGGCTGATACGGACACAGGATGCTACGGAGATGGTGTGGAACAGCCTGGGCAACAAAGCCTGTTCTAGAGTTGTGCGTAGGCGACTTGATTATGGGGTTGCCTCAGCTGCTTTGGGGCAACCGGGATTCTGGCTGGAAAAGGCCAGTGATTACACCTCAGTGACTGCGGGAACACGAGCGTTTTTCAGTGCATCATGTGTGTCCCCTTCTACGTTTGATGTGTTTCTTCCAAATCATTTATGAGGCACATGTCCTGCAAGCCTATATGAAGGCACAGAATCCTGCTTCTTTAGCACAGTTCATGCCTGGGAACTTCTACATTTAATGACCTATGACAACTAGGCATTTTTTTCATTGGCATTTTACAGAATTCTATTGAAGATGAACAAGAAGGAACAGAATCCATCTTTCTCAGCTGTGCTGGTTTTGCAGGAGTAGCTGCAATAAAAAGCATTAAAACTTTCTTTTTCTCCTTACTGAAGTCAGCAGATCCTGCTCAGAATGCTCAAAAAGACTGGCTCTGTGGAATAAAACTGTGCTATTATTACTCAGACATGGTAACATTTCAGGGTAGGGGGGAAAAAAAGACTTTTGAGAAGTGCAGGAGCACTCTTTTTTACCCGTGTCTTTTTGATGTTAGATAGTGTACAGTTTGCCACATTCCTATTCTTTTGGTCATCGCTAGTGATCTTTTTCTAGAATACCCAGCTTTAATTTCTTTTCTTTGTGCAGATATTTCCTTTTTTTAATTTATCTGAGCTTTATAAAATAATGTTTGTTATTAATATCAAATAATGTATTTTTTTCATGATACCTGCTTCTCAGATGTTTATACTTTTAAGATGATAAACTGCGATTACTCCCGTGAAAGCTGTAAGTCCCTGAAAATAGTTAGGTGAAACATGACACTTAAATTTGTATAGAGAGACATTTCGCAACTCTGGTACGGATTTTTTTGTATTTATCTCAAAACAGGGAAGGCAAAACCTACAAAGTCTATGTCCTCATAGGACACAGCTAGTGATACTATAACTATGACTATGTCATGTTTTTGCAGCACTTTAGGAGTATAACTGTCCCAGACACTTCTAAAAATGAAAGTGTCAGTAGTGTATGTATGTATGTTTTGGTTTTAAATATACTGTCTAATGGAGCGATTACTATGAAATTTGTGAAGGAGGCTATGTATGCGGGACTGGTTGAAGACTTCTGCTTTAAACAATTTGCTGATAACTAAAGTGAAATTTCGTGCTGTATCTTTATTGAGGTGCAACTTTCAAATCGGAGTGTGAGAAGAAATCTTTACACCACCGTTGTGCTCTACTGATTTATGGACATAGAAACGGAAAGCATTGGAGTTACTGTAGCATAGCAAGGTATTGCTTCTCAGCTAAGCAGTGGTCATGGGCCGTAGGTATGATCTTCATCCCACCCAGTTACAACTGAAAACCAGTTAGTATTAATTCTATTACTTTTGATCATATACTATTTTGTAAATGGTTTTAAGAGCAGGTACGACCTTTAAAGACTGTTCCCACTTCCCTTTGAGTAATGATTATAGATAAAATCCCTGCTGGATTTTGTTCCTGCCCCTTCATTAGAGGCCAATCTGCCCCTGCTTTTGGGTCCTCCTCCAGCATGTGTATTTTACAGCAGATGTCTTGTACAGTCTGCATCACAGGGCTTGCCTTGTAGACTTATCTAAGGCTATAAAGCTCTTCTGCGCTGTCACAACATCATAAAAAGATGAGAATAGTCTGTGCACATTGAAAATTCCACAGGTGTATTTTAAAAAGAGAAAAAAACATACTAATTGTGAGTAAAATTGTCCTCTGTCGATAATTTTTAAACATCACTAAAGTGAGTATAGCCACATGAGAATGCTCTGGAAAAAACAATTTATTTCTTTGTATCTTTGTAACACAAATTATATGTAATTTCTATAAATGTATTTTGTATGCCTACTGTGGGTGGAATCTCATAAGAATATATGAGATGTCACAAATGTTAGAATTATGTGGAAAAGCATTTGCAAAAACTGTACAACGAACGTTGCCTAAAATTCTTCATATATCCACTGCAACCAAATGAATGTACATACGATAGAAGACTAATAAACTTCTTCAGTTCTCAGTAGTCAAGATGACGAACACAGGCTTCCTGCTTTTTTGCAAGTAGTTTGAACAGTGCTTGAGCTGTTTGCTGGTGAATACTTATTAAAATAATAGTTGCTTACTGAATTTAATCTTTGCAAATCTAACAAAATTAATAGTTCAATGAACATGGTCACACATCTCCAAACCTGTTCAATTTCCTGGAGAAAAAAAATGCACAATTTTTACTAGCTTTACTTTAATGTAGACTGTCATGGGTTCTAAAGTCATGTACTTTTATGTTTTTAACAATATTCAGTAACAAAATATCTTATTAAAATAAAATCTTCTCAGGTTCAGAAATACTTTAGATATTCTCTGGAGAAGATGCAAGAAATACCCTTGGTGGTTACACAAAGATGAGGACAAGGAGCACCATGCTGTTCAAATAACAGTTTACCAAAATGGACAAATAAAAATCAATATTATAAATTACTTAAATTATTATTATTATTGGTCCTTTTTAGAACGTTGAGTTATCTGCGTATGCGTACACAATTTTGCAAGGTGAAATGAGTGACTTCTTGGCTTAGCAGAAAAACTCCAGTTAATAAGAATGACTTGCATATTTATATAGATAGGAATTAGCAGGCATTTTCAGCGAAATATTTGTATTTGTTAATAAAAATTGTTTTTCTGATATTATTAAAAAAATCTGGTTTATCACTATGTGGGAAGTTATAAGATTTTTGCTGTTTCTTCCATTTTTTGTTGTTGTTTGTCTCCTTTGTTAACAAAGTTTAATCACTAAATGGATCACCAGGCTAGCTAAAGTGACGCAATGATGAGTAACAAAGTAGGATAGTTTCCATGGACATTTGAGAAATTCGGTGTGCATCCTAGTATAATGTTTTTCTTTTACATTTACATTAATTTAACAAAATTATTTTTTTTTCTAGAGGTTAGCAAGAAAAGCTAAAAGATCAATTAACTTGTCAGACTGTAAGCTGTTTTAAATAGCTTACATAGCCAAACATGACCTTTTAGACCATCAAATTTCCTAACAAAGATACTGGTTTTACACTAGTTCAACCTGTCTTATAAACTTTGTAACATATGCTTATCTCTTACCCAGTATTTTTTCCAGTGTTAATTTGGAGATGTGGAGATTTTATTTTTTATTTTTTTTCATGTTGAGTAACAGAGACTTGAACCATTTGCTATGTGTGCTGTGAAAAACATCGTGACCTAGTAGATGAAAGATTTATATGCCTCATATTTCCCGTACATGGTTTTGTAGGTTATTTAAACTTTTGGGGTGGGTTAGTGTGGTCTGGCCTACCAGCACAATTCAGAGCTTAATTTGTGAAAATATGCTTTATGTAAGGGAAATTGCCTGGCATTTCAGGATCAGTAAGCTGGTACGGAGGAGTTTATGAAAACCATGAGTCTTCTTCCCTGCAAAAAGTATTTTTGCCCTTAAATCCCCAGGGTAGACATATGCTGTTCAGCAGATAGAAAAGTGTCGAAGACTTTCAGAACGGGGGTAGTCAGACAAGTGCTGAAACAAGGAAAGCTTTTGGTCTGGGGAGTGCCGGAGGAAACGAAGACCTGTCAGTCAAGGCCGGACTGCCACCTGGTGCTCACGGGGGTAGGAGCTGCCTGGGCTCTTCCTCGCCCTCACCCTCCACATTAACTGAAGTCAGCGAGAGAGCTTGCCCATTTACTTAATTGTTCATAACTTTAGGACTGTGTGATGCGAATTACTGCGTTTCTTAACAACGTAATAATGTAAAATGACAAATTTTGTTAAGATTAAATTGTATCTTTAAATTATTTAGAGGTCTTAACTGTTCATTAAAAATCACCGTCATAAAACATGTAATTGTGTTTTTATAGAAGAAAATATGTATATTCTGACTGTGGCAACACTGTAGAACTTTGGCTAGTTATCTGTTTCAGAACAATTCTTTTGAAGAAATATGTGTGGGCATGATTTTACTTGGCATTAGTTGTCTCAGACTGTTTTCTACAAAAAGGGTAACCTAATACACTAAATCCTGTATATAGTCAGATGCTTTTTTGAGTCTGTCAGAATCCCATAGGTGGAATGGATACATCAAATCGTACTCCTTTCACATAAGCTGGGGTTCATGTTTTTTAATCCGCCACTCTGATGAGGCAGTTGGGTTCCTTCTAGCATCTGCAGAAGCAGAGCGGCACTTCCAGAGGGCATTGCATCCTGCCTGCAGACAGAAGAAAGACGAAATCAACTCTGGAAGTGGCCGTTTCTCCCCATTGACTATAGTCCTAGTAGTTAAACAAGTAAAGTTAATGAAAGGAATTTCACTTACACTTTCTTATTTGGAAAATTCTACTTTTTTGACACAAAGAGTATATCTCAGCTATGAGCCATGACTGGCTGATGCTGCATATTAATTTTCAATAGATTTCCCTCCATGCTGTGAAATAATCATTTAATAAAGCTTTCAGGGGCAGTGTGAACCTTAGTAATATAGTTTTAATAGATCTGTTGCCTGGGAACTTAAATC
Source organism: Phaethon lepturus (assembly GCF_000687285.1). Lineage (NCBI taxonomy): Eukaryota > Metazoa > Chordata > Aves > Phaethontiformes > Phaethontidae > Phaethon > Phaethon lepturus. The sequence continues at coordinate 40,538 of NW_010535273.1, read as the reverse complement.
AAGGCTTAGGACCAATGCCAGCATTAAGGTAAAGACCCTCATAGGCAGCCTTGTCCCTTGTGTAGGTCTTAGACGATCCGAACCAGTTCTTGTTGTATTTTTCTTGGTGGGAATGTTGACAGTAGTGCTGAGTGCAGACCTCTGCAGGAGAAAACAACATCATCCCAGTTTGGAATATATATAAGAAATGCCAAATGATAGTATTTCCACTTCTGAAATCCATCTTGTATGATCTGGTCCCAAACCTTAAAAGAAATTATGGAAACATACTGTATTAATTACTTACAATATTTTTAAAAGAATACATTATTTTTTTTAAATATTACCACCACTATATTATGTAGTTTTTTTTAAAAAAATCTGCATATTCACAGTAAAATATATCCAAAACTAGTTCTTAATAGCTTAGTCTTTAAAGAAAGGTTTGGTAACCTTTGGGCAGAATGAATGGTTATTATACTCTCTCCTGACAAAACAAAACAGAGGCACAACAGGGTTGTGTCCTTCACGTTTAAGTAAACTTCTAGCTCTGCTCCTGTTGCTGCTTAATAATTTTGTACATTTATGTAGTGTGTTTTAACCCAGGAAATATTAAAATGCTTTTGTAAGTTATGACCTTGGTATAAAGAGCCCTTGCTACCAAGAGGGCTTGGAGACAGGTCACAGCTGGAGCTTTGGAGAACATAATGTGAAAACAGCTGCAGCACCACATTGGGAGTCGATACAGTGTTTTTTCTAATCTGTGCTTACTTAGAGCTAAGACCTATCGGAGAGAACTTTTACTTCACTTCTCCATTTAGAGACAAGAAAAATAATTGAATCTTTGGGCTCCATGAACGCCAGAAGTCCCTCTGTGATGAGATTTTGTGCAGGGGATGCAAACAGAGTAGAAAGATGCATAGAAGAATTATTATATGCTTTCCAGCACTTCTGCAGTGGAAAGCAGTAGCCAAAGGTTCATCATAAGTTCCTGATGAAATAGGTTCCCTCATAACGAGGCTTTGAATCAGTGCCTGGGTCCACCTCTGCTTAAAACAATATTTTTTATTGCAAGGTGGTAATCATCTTTAAGGTCTTTAGGTAATATATAATTTAGTCATTATGCTCTGTGTGACATAAAATAAATAATAAGTATTCCATAAGTTCTGATTGGATGAGACTTCATTCTTTATTATGTATAAAGTACATGTACATATGAAAGTACAAAAGCATAGAAAATTTTTTGCCATTGTTATTTTTAGTTATATATTTTAAAATATTTGGACAAAACATTTCCTAGTCATATGCATCCATCATAACATTAGATTTGAGCAGCATGTGAACAAATGAAAGTTCAGCACCGTGTCTAGAATGCCCAGCCTAAGACTAATATATAACTAACATAATTAGTCTTTTATTTTTCTTGTAGCAAAACAAATTCAATAGCAGTCGTTGGAAAAGTGTAGATCTTGGAAGCAGTTTCCAATGTGACAAATTTAAGATCTGATGGTGACATCTTGGAAGACTATACAATTAGAGGATTAGAGGTGTAGGACTGTCCCATAGTAGACAGCCCATCCATTAACAAATACTTTAATGACACTTTAATCAATGACAAATAAATTTTAAAAATCCCCATGACCTTACTGGTCTTTCAAATCTTGGGAAAAAAAAACCGCTAATCTCAATCCTTGATTTCCCTTTTGGCAGCTTCTGCAAGTGATCTGGAAAGTGTCTGTTAAAAAGGAGTAACTCAAGTGAAACAAATTCCTCTTGCTTTTGTCTCCAAGTGAACTGCACTGTGAAAGGACATGAAATGTGAATGCGCTGCCTAAGAGGTTTACAGTAAAAGATAATGTACAGTTTGAGGGTAACTATGAACTTCTCCATTGTACAGCAAAGACTCAGAATGGTAAAAGGTTGTTGCTCAAGAAACAACAAGTAAAGCAAAGCTTTAGTGTTTTTTAAAGGTTCTCGGTAGATATCTAAATTTTTCATGTGAGTTGTCCTCGTAGCCTTGTTAAGAGCTGTTCTTAGAGCTGCATAAAGAAGTTGCTAGTTTATTCAGGTGTATGAAGTTATATGCAACAGAAGTATCTGAGAAGAGGGGGAACTGCCCTTATACTCCCTAGTGATGACAATAATTGATATATTCTGATCTTAAGAATGATGCTTTAATTTAGCTGGAGAAATTTTCTTACCACATTTATGCTCACTTGTGTTCATGTATGGATCAAACTTTCAAATACATGAGCTTCATGTAGCCACATTTGTATGAAACATACAAACATATGAAACATTTGAAACATATGAACATATGAAACATACAGTTGTGCATGTAATTATTCCACATTGGGGGCCTGGATAGGGGCTTACTCCAACATTCGTTAAAATGAGTGGTAAAGTAATCCACATTGATTTCAGTGAATGTTCGGTCAGGCCTTATGCGCAGATATAGATAATTTTCAACTGGAACTTGAACATAGAAACATTTAGGTAACTAATACTTCTTTTGCCTTTATATACCTGGGCTTCTGGACTGGACCCTTGAAAATATTCAAAATGGGACCTTAGGAATACCTTCATGTTGTGGTAGGCAAAAAGATAGCTATATTGCGTAGCCTAGTTAATCGCCTAAGTGCTGACACCTCCAGATTTTTGCAGCTATTTCCTATTATTTTCATTGTATAGATGTAAGAATAGCTTATTAGTGGTGTTTAAAGGATTTAGAATATACTTGCTGACTTATGAAGTCGGATTCATTCATCTCTTTTTTACATATTTTGATTGCAAAATGTCCCCAAATTCTTTCACTAAGATAGCAGTTTAAAGAAAAGAATGCACGGTTCAAAATGGTGTTTCTGCAGCAAATCTGTATGCCTACGCTGTAATGTGTCATAAAGTACGATTACAGATGGAGTCCTTCTACTAGGAGAATTTTAGGGTCACAGAGTAGACTTTGTTGTAATTTACACTGGACTGAATCCACTGACTTCAAAGGAGTCAATGTAAATTTAAAGTGTTGTACTTGAGATGTGAATACAGACCACAGGCTGACATTTCTTGAAACTCACATATGATTTCGGTTACATTAATTAGAATTGCAGGAATATATCAAAAGGTATATATATAATTTTATTATTTACTTCACTGAGCTGAACATGGAAATTGAACTAAAAACCTTATTCAGAACAAGATTGTTATGTTGTTTTCTTTTACAATACATGTGTCGCTTTGCTGAAATTTTGTGGGAGCTACATGAAAATACAGAGAAGAAATGGGACTGAAAACTTCTGTTTCAGCACTCTTCAGAAAATGGTGTGAAAGTCTTCTGAAGGAGATCCAACAATCTGTGAAATAGCATCAAGGCGTGGCCAAAAAGAGCTCAGAAGAGGGAGAAAAAGTAACTTCCTAACCCAAGGGAAGGCTTTCTTTCCTTTCCTTTCTCTCCTTCCACTAGAACAGTGTGTGACTGAAGACCAGAGTGGGGATTGATCTCACCTAGTATTGGAGATCTATATCTGAATGACTTACCACAACATTTTTGGGAGTCTATAGAGAGAAATAGGTGCTTTTGGGTGCAATTTCAGACCTGTTTTAGAAGAATTGCGGCTCAGAGGTGACTGCTGCTCTCACTATGAAGAGGATCTTGGGGCAGAGGAGTATGAGAAGTTATATTTCACTATTTGTTTTTGTTTCCGATGGCCAGCTGGGTTTGTGACCTAAACCCATTTCTTTATTCATGGAAGAAATCTGGTTTTTTATATTAAAAAAACAGCGTAAGAATCATGTGCCAGAAAGCTGGAATGCTGCCACTCTTGTGCTTTTAGCATAGAGATTAGAAAAGCAGTAGGTCATCTTCCCTGTGTCTGTACTAATAAATGGGTAGCTGGATTGCCCAGCTACATTACGTCTGGGGATTTTCTTCAGTCAGATTAGCTAAGAAGGGCTGCTATTGTATGTATAATGTCTTGACTTGGAGCACAACTCCTGGCAGACAGTATGTCAGGATTTCCAAATAAAAATATTTCTACTTCTTACATTTTGCTTCCTATCTGAAATTTTCCGTGGGAGAAATTTTCTGACTAATTCTGAAAGGAAATATATTTCAATGAATGTGTTACAGTATTCTACCTTGTAGCCCAATCCCAAGGGAAAAAATGGTATGTGTTGTATTCCAGTCCGAAATAACCATGATGAATGAAACTCCAAGCCTAATTCATACATTAAAAAATGCTAAATTCAGCCAACAGAAATGACTGTAAATGATTGTTTTGTACAAATGTTTTGTTCAAAAGCATCTCAAATAAACTGAATATACTTAAAACTTTTTTGATGGAAAAAGCAAGGCATTGTTTAAATAACTTTATTTTCTGCTCACTAGACGAAGTTTTGACTCTTCGTTGGGAAAACAGAATATTTTAATGAAAATTCTTCTCCCCAGGGATGAGAAACATTTCCTACTTCTATGTAATTTTCTATTTTCTAAATAAAAATGTACATCTTATAAGAAGTCCGAAACAGTTTTCTTCTTTTCTAACCCACTGCAGATTTCACTACTGGAAAAGCAAGCGTTTTTTTAGACTAAGTTAGTTTAGATTAATCAGACCGTTTTACAGTTAAAGCTGCAGAACACATCACAGATATTAACTACCACTCCTGATTATCACAGAATTGTAACAAATTTGCAATTATTATTTCTCTCAGAAGGTCTGGTACCCCTGTCTCACCACCTCAGAAGAACAGCAGGATGTGAACATTATCTACACGCTCACAGTTTTGGGTGGTGCTTCTGGTTCGTGTTGCTTCCCTGCTACCGACTGCTCTCGTCTACATTCTCTCCGGCACATCAGGCTGGGTTTTGCCATAAACGCGTTGCAGGCTGGGGGTCTTTAGAGGTCCTGTGCTATTCAAGTTAACGGGTCTCTTTAGCACAAACACTGCACGTTCTGTTCGTCAGTGAAGTGACTACTGTACTTTGGCACTGAACAAGTGGGTGATGATAAAACCACAAATTTCATTGGTCTCGGCGAGGAAGGAAAAAGGTGGATCTATAGTATAAAAATGAAGGACATACTGGAAACAGACAAAAGGCATGCTCCAAGAAGTATGGAGACTAATGAGAAGATAACTGGGGGTTTCAATTTGTTTTGGATATGGCTCAGGCAGGTAATGTAAAATAAATGATATTTAGTGCATGTTTTATTGTGAGAAACATGTATTTTAATATAGAGAACATAAAAGTAAAGATGTGTATCATTGCCTGACTTTGCTGTCTTTTTCTTTGCGTTGGGGTGACTGCACTATTGTCTTCTTCCTTTAAAGCTAAGATAACTTATAATGACTAATGCATATATATTTTAAACAGAACTGAAGTACATATCAAATCCGATACACATGGAATCTAAAAAGCCCATGTACTACTTTGACCATGAGGAAACTTCTGGGAACTTTCTATTGTCAAAGCAGTGTGCAAGCAAACACAATTGTTCAAAAAAACCTTTGAATTAAAATGCTATAGATAATGCTTTAAATTTTTAAATAGTTTGGGATTTTTTTTCTGTGATAGATCTATTCTTTTTGATGTTAGTGATAACATATATTCAATCGATCTGTCTCCCAAATGACCTGCTGAAGTTTGGTGGTATATCTATTAAAATGTTGCTTAAAGTTCATCCACCTTGTTTTTTCTACACTAAGTTATCCCTTCACAAATTATCCCTTGTTGAGAGGCAGGGGAAAAAAAGACCACTGTGTGTGTGAGGAATATTTTCCACTGGTCTTGAAACAGCCATTAAGGAATGTTCCATTTATTCTTCCAAAGCCAATGTTTACCTTTTGTGAATACTTGTGATTATTTTCCCTCTCAACTCATAGTATTTTTCAAATTTTGCTTATTGCTTTTAAAGTAATTCTATGCCTGCTTGTGTTAGATACTTATCACTTGCAGTGAATGATAGATTATACATGAGATTGAGACAAATCTCTGGAAAACAGAGAGGAAAAATCAGAATCTTTGCAATATCTTTCACATTTTCACACTATGCCATCTATTTTTTAAGGAATACTTATAGGAAGACTACACCTATGAAACTATATTATTGTTTTAAAAGTTCAAGTATTATGAACCAGTTTTTACGGAAATAAATTATATAGTCCTGAATAAATTTTTACAATCATAAAAGGAAAATGAGTAAAATCTTTGTTGTATTTTTATTGTGTAATTAATTGTGCTGTAGTAGGCCATAAACCTCCAAATCTCTTACAGTAAAAAAATTCTAAAATTCAAAATACATACCATTCATTTCATTTTGCATTGGTGACTCTGAATACACAACCACTTACTGTCACTATGTAATATTCAAACAGATTTTTGCGCCCTGTACTCAGATATATGCAAGGTGAGCATATTTATTATATTACAAAAGAAAAATCCCATTGCAAGTTAATCAACACTGGAAATGTTTTGAAGAGTCATTGCATGAAAAATGAATTTCCACTGTAATTTAGGTAATGAACATTTGCATTTTAAATTATATTTATGTAGGTGTGAATAACTGTTCTATAAAATTTTTTGGTACAGCTGTATTGCAACAGAAAATATTATAAAGCTTTGGTGACAGACCGTGTATAGTAGATATTTCTTAGAAATTATGATTATTAAGAAAAAAAACCCAAACATAAAATGCATACATAAGAAACCTTTAGTATTATAAGCATTGTAATAACTAAATTCTGGAAATTCAAAGTCTCAAACAGTTCTATAACTCATCCTATTCAAACCTAATACAGCACAATGCAATTTTTACAGTGCCCTTTGTGCTAGTATCCTGGAGCACTTTAAAATGAATAAAGTTAAAATTAGCAATATGTAGCACTCAATTTCCTAAAGGAGTTACTTTAGAAAAACTGAGTAAAATCAATGCCTTAAATGTTTGGATTTAAAACCCTGCCAATTGAAGCTCTTTTTATTTCAAGTAGCAAAGTATTCCAAATATCCTGAACAAAATGTCTGAAGGCTCTATAGGTTTAGGATATCAAAAAAGTATTTAAGAATTATAAAACCATCATCTATCAATCTCTGAGTGCATACTGATAGGCGTGGAAAGTAATGTAATGGCTAGGTAGAGCTATACAGCAGCCTCTGCATCAAATAATAAGCTAGTAGTTTATTTGCATTTCTAGAATACATTTCACCTGAAGATCTCAAAGCGGTCCCTCTGTTAATTCCAGCAGAACAATATAAAACACAAAATAGAACAGTGAACTGCAGTAGTATCCTGAAAAAAAGGAGTTTTGTATGAGTAGTAGGTGAGGTGCAACCCTCCAATGGACCACGGGGTCAACTGCACATCAGGTGGCATCACTTGTGTAGCGGGGCTATTCGTAAGTGATTTTATTTATTGAATTGTAGCTCTAAAGTTGATTACTTTGGGTCCTATATGACATATGCAACCATCATTTGCAAGAAACAGGGTTTTGTAGGAAGTCAGCAACTGCAAGTGTAGCAGCAAGCAATATAGAAGCAACCGCTGTGTTCTCTCCTCTCTCTTGCAAAAGCATGTAAATGTATATCAGAATCCCTACATGGAAACAAAAAGAAAATCCACAGCAGTATGAGATCCTGATAAGCAAGCAGAACTCTTGCTATTTCTGCTTATCAGCTTGATAATATCCAAAAGAAACAAATAAACTCATTTTCAAACTCTGGATAAAATTGGAGACTCACCTTTCAAATTACAGAAAAATAGTTGTAATTCATTTTAATAGCATTTGGGAGACATGAAACAGGAATGTAAGAGTCACATACACATGACAGGAACTTATGAGCTTCTCATGATGCTCAGGATGAGGAATCTGGTCATGAGTGAGTCCTGGAAGCAAGGCTGTGGGTATTCTTAGTCTTGATCAACCACTGACGGGCAGGAAAGTGAAGATCTGCAGTGGGTGTCCATTAGCACAACTCATTCAAGTCACCTGTGTTGTAAGGCAACATGGGAGCAAGATGCAGGGTGTGTTGTCACCTGCAACTTCTACTTGTAGCCATAGTCTGCCTCATTTTTATAGCTACTTTTGAGTTTCCCTTCCCTTTTCTTCCCTATTGCTACAATTCACTCTATAACAAACTAGTAACCTCCTTCCTTGTCTAGCCGTCTCTGATTTCCATTGTGCCCCCGTAAGCTAATCATTCACCACTAGGGCAGCCTGCTCCAACGGACCTGCTTTGAGCAACTGAAATATTTTTTGTAAATAAAAATACCGTTGTTACGCGGTCATGCTCTTCTGAATAGTCAATATACACACATTTTGTGCCCAGACTGCATGAAACCATGACCTTTTGTTACACATGTCTCTTTGGAATTGGGCACCCACACTGGATGCCGAAAAGGACTGTGGTGGGTTAACCTTGGCCGGCTGCCGGGTGCCCACTAAGCCTCTCCCTCACTCCTGCTCCTCAGCAGGACAGGGAGAGAAAATAAGATGAAAAAACCTGTGGGTTGAGATAAAGGCAGTTTAATGAAAAAAAAAAGAAGAAAAAAAAGAAAAGGCTGTGTGTGGAAGCAAAGCAAACTAAAAAAAAAAAAAAGGAGATATATTCCCTATTTCCCATCAGCAGGCGATGTCCGACCATTTTCTGGGAAGCGAGGCCTCAGTATGCGCAGCAACTGCTCGGAAAGACAAAAGCTTTAGTAACATATGCTCCCCTCTTCAAGTCCCCGTCCCCCCCCGCCCCTTTTATTGTCGCTTTTATTGCTGAGCATGACATCATATGGTGTGGAATATCCCTTTGGCCAGTTTGGGAGTGAGCGCTGTGTGAGCGCTGCGCAGCGGTAGCCGAGGTTGCTGCCTCACCAACACCGTTCTCCCCACGGGAACGTCGAACGAGGTGACTTCGGGAGCTCCCTTCCAACCCGCGTGCTTTGCTCATTCTATAATTAATGTGGAGTTGGGTCACCTTTTTCTTTATATGATTTCTGCTTTAATTCCGCGTTGTAATTGAGGCCAAGGTGCCGCTTGGTTATCGTTCAAAAGTCTATCATTGCCCTCCATTTCTTTAAATAATCTGTTTCTGAACTCAGTGAGTAAATGAATGCTATTTGTATAAGCTTGCAGTTTTATGAGTGTATCCACATCTTTCTCTCTCTCTCGTGATACCTGCACTGATTTCATCTACAATAGTACGAACTGTCAGAAGGACATTTGTGCTGGCTCTGCATCCAGCTGAGGCTGAGAAGGACGCAGCTATTTTGAACGGCACTGCTTTCTAAAACCACTAAGACCAGGACTGGTTTGGGAATCTCTACAGTCTGTAAAACCTTCCTCTGTTTCCTTCGAGAGGAGAAGGAAGATGCTACTTCCAGTGGAGATCTTCCCCAAAATTACACACTTTTTTTTTTTAAATATATTTTACGGTCTGACAAAGGTGGCCTATTGGCATAACAGGACAGATTTTGTATGGCAGGAAACACTGTACAGGCACTGATTACACAAATAATCTGCACTGTGAATGTGATCTTAAATATGTATTTCTGCTTTCATAAAAAGCCTTTCTTCATTTATTGGGTGATGAAAGTCTGTGAAAATCATGTCAGTCTGAAAAGGGAGATGTGAAACCCTCTGCTGATGGACCTTTGTCAGGGAGGTGGCAGGAGGGCATGGGAGGGGAAAGAAGTGAGACAGAGACATTCCAGGTGTGGAGAAAGGAGTTGTCTCTGTAAGTTGGAAAGAAATGGTGTGTGAGAACATGTCACGTGTCAGGAGGAATGACAAAGTACATTGGCGTTGGGAAAGTTATAGTTCCAGAAATTATTATCTACAGGTGTTTAGTGCAGCAAGGGACGGTGGATGAGCTCTTGGGTTGCTGAAGTTCATAGCAGTCTGGCCACTTGCTGCTGTGTGACTCAAGATTTCCATATATTTCTGTGGTACCAGAAGGTGTTTGAAACTTGATTTCTTTTGCCATATTCTGAATGACCAGAAGAGAACCCAATGAAATAACTAGCAGAAAAGCAGCTGTCTCCGTGGGAAGAAGAGGATTTTAAAGTGAGGCATTTATTAGCTGGCACAACCAGAAAGAAGCAGAGGAAAAGTACAATACTCTTCCTCTCTACCTTCTTCCTGCAGCTGGGCTCTATAGGAGGGTGGTTCAGAGAAGGAAGGAGCAAACGTAGTCAAAGGTCTGTTACAAATGGAGTCTCTAATGAATACCTAACTCCTTATCGCCAGCCTTCCCGCCCCAAGGGTGTTTTGGTGTTGTGTTTCTTTAAAAGTGTCTATATTAGCCAAAGTAACACAGAAGTTAGCCTATAAGTTTCTGCTACATCTAGCAGAAGCAAACATATTAGCTTAACAAGAGAGTAAACATGGGCACTTTAAAACATTCTTTCCAACTAGGGATTCCAAATCTTGTTTTAACTTTTCAGGCTTTTTGCTATTCTGTATATCCATAGTGTGACATCTTTACAATGCAAACCCTCTCTCACCTGTTCCATACGATTAGTGTTTTAGATGATCTTCAGTGTCAGGTTGTGTGGGTTTTGGCTCACAAGAAGAGCCTATTTAAACTTCTCCATGTGGGCAATGATTCAGACTACTCATAGGAAAAAAGGATTGAGAGATGGAAAAAAAAATAATGAATATTTTCAGGCAAGTGGGCTTTCAAAACTGATGTATTTGCTGCCAGGAAGAATTTTCTGACATTGTCGTAAGGTATTTTCTTCTTGATTCTGTGGTTTTCTTTGTTGGTTGTTACTCTTTTGCATAGTTCATCCCCTTTGCTGAACCATTCATAAAACAGCTATCATGTTTGTATAGTATGGTTGGCCACAAGTGCTCCCATCCTTGGAAGGGCTGCCCATATTCTATCCCCTTGGCCAGAATGTCCAGCTAATGCAGTCTGAAAATAAAGCTCCTAGTTAAGAGGAAAACGCAGTCATTATCCCTGTTGACTTTGATGGGATTTAAAACATGCTTAACATGAAGTGTAAGCTTTATATTTTCCGGAGTGGAGAAGTCAAGGAAGAAAATAATTTCAAGTTCTAAATGCCATAAACAATTAAACAATGCTTTCCAAGAAACGAGGACTGGATAATTAATTCTTTGTGAGATTTGTGTGCTTGCTAAGAATGAAGAGATTGAAAAATGATGGTAGAAAATGATGAAGTACTTGACAGATGCTTTTTAAGTTATAATAATAGCTACAGTAAGTGTAAGATGGTATATTGCTCAGAGACATTTACTGGACTACCAGGTATTCCTTTGGCTATAGGCACAGGTCAGTGGCAACTGACTGAAAAGGAGTAGGGGTAATTTTTTTTTCTCACCAGTTCTTCTAAAATAAATCTCTTTATATTTGTGACACAGTCGGTCATGTGCATCATATTATGGCAGGTTACATCACATGATTTTATGTAGCCTGCTGGTAACGTCACTTTAAAGAAATATCACTTCTTTTCACGTAGGGTAGAAGACAGTAATCAACTGACAAGTATTCTCCCACTACCCGTGAGAAGAAACCAAGTATCAGATCTAATACTTTCCACCCCCAACAAACAATTTTCTGTAAATGCTTGTGCATGACAGAATGCTAGCAGATAGTGGGTATTTCACAGCTGGTGACTCTCTTATTGTTTAACTGTGATGTCTGCATCTTATCACTCCGTGCAAATTATTTAGCAACTGCCATATTATTTATAGGTATGAATTGCACAAATTAATCTCATAAATAATTCATTTTTTGCAGTGAATTAACATTCTGCCACAGTTAAAAATCTATTTTTGTAAAAGAGTATCAATTGCTATGGGCACGTTTTGCTTGATTTTTGAAGCCAATGGATTTTGAAAAACAGGTTTCAGTGAAAAGAATGAGAAGGATTTTTTTCGTGTACTTTACACACACTCGGCAGAAGCTTTCAGGTTGTGAAAAGTACCACCGTGGTGTTTAATAAGAATTATGTCATGTTCAGGCATTTACAGGAACAGGAAAAATATTGGGTCTCATCCTAACAGTATGGCAGTCTGTCACAACGTGACACCGGTTTGTACACAAAAAAATAACATATGAATAATGATCTGTTTTTATAACTGAAACCAGAAAATAATAACATTCTTTTTCTTTACACAGTAAGACATAAGAATGTCATTGTGGACCGAACAGAAAGACAGTCGCAAGTTTGTTTGCTAGTAGACTCCTAGGGAGCTGAACACAAAAATCCAATAAATAATTAGCTCTCCTGTGACAGGCTTCTGAATTACTGTGATACATTAATTGGACAAAATTAGCATGAATTAAGGCAAATAAGTATAACATGTAATTTATTACTTACTAAGCATGGTGCTGCAGTGGAAGCCTCAGATTTCCCTTAAGATTGCTTTAACAGCTATAATGCATTCCTTAATTTACTCTGTGGAAAATCAATTTTTTCAGAGTTCATTAAGCACCAATATGTTACAATGCAACTCCCTAGAGCACAGAACCACAATACGTTATGCAAATTCATACCAGCGTGTTACCAATATGTAAATAGCAATAATACTATTGTCAGCTTCCTATTGATAGCCATGCTGAAAAGGATAATACTTAAAACTTCTTTAACTCTTTTGCCTTGTTTCTGATATTAATCAGTACTCCTTTTAAATGTCATTTCTTAGGAGAGTTGTTATTTTAAAAAATCTTTTTCCTTTATGGTTCAGTAATGAGAGTGTTCTGAAGTCTGCAACGAAGTGGCACAGAAAGCTTTCTTACATGTCCATAAGCATCAGCTGTTTCACAAAGAAAACTCAATATTTCCAGCAGATGCATAAATGGACAATGCTGACTGACAGCTATGGATATACCAAACAATAAATGAAAAAGAAAGCATTCCTAAACTGCAAGCCCTATCCATAAATTTATTTAAGACTTTTTCTTCCCTTTCTTAGCACAAAAAAATTAAAATAAGATGATATATTGCATTAATTCCAGCCAATCAAATGCGAGTCACAGGAACTAGCATTAAGAGAATAAAGTCCCAGACTGTTCGATATTCACCTATGAATCATACCACAGTATGACAGACTCCAAAGCTATCACAGTAACTGCCTCCGGAGCTCTTTGGGGAGACAGATGTCACCAGTGGAAGGATGATTTCCACATCTTGGCACTCTGCAATTGTCAAACTGAGGGAAGGAAAAGGAGAGAAGGATTCTGCTAGCAAGGAAGCATCCTTTGTGGAAGGAGGAGGAGCCACGTCTCACTCCTGTCATTCTCCTTTTTATCAGATTTCTTTTTAATAAAACCCTCTCTGGCTAAATCGCACTCTGAGAAACAAGGAATGGCATTGCCCAAAACTATAAATACCTGCACTTACGTCCACAGTTTGGCCCTGACCTGTAACTATCACAGAAGGCAGCAGGTCAGAAGAGCTGCCTTGGAGGGTTTGGACCTGTGAGGGCTGGGTTTTTTTGAATATGTATGTCACTGGTTTATTGTTCCTTTGAATTATGGTGAGACTGGCAGAAGAGCAAGTCATTTGGTCATTGTCTTTTCATCCTCAGATGACACAGCAGTTGATAAACCTATTGGGCCTTTAACTATTGCAGAATTTATCCCACGGAACAACATTTGTTTGAATATTTGTTGTTGTTGTTTAGGTTTAATGAAGCATAAAAGATCTAATTTGTTAGGGCATCCTTGTATATGCAAACACCAAAGTCCATGTAAATTGAGCCTTGTATGTCACTTTGTTCACCACCATAATTGTAGTGTTTCTTACTCTGAATACAGGTAATACTGTGCTAGAGATAAGTATATATAATATATAATAAGTATATATAATAAATGCTCACTAATGGTAAAATATGTGGTGGTAAAAAATATTTAGGACTTTACTCAGTCCAGCATTTCCTAGTCTGTCATTATGGCAGTCCACGTCATAACCAAAATGGTGACCGGTGGTCTCCAAGCTCCCATCTGTTGAACTGCACTATCGACATCTTCAGTTAAAGCAAAATGAATGCATCCTAAATGTTTTCAGTTTATATGTACTCTGGAACCATTTTGACAATAAATATGTAGTTGAACCTGAGCGTATGTTAGAGATGAACTCAGTCTGTGACTTCACTGCAGACTTAAATTTCACCCCTTGACATCCTCAATGTATTGCAGTGCCTGTACTTGATGGTATAGTTTGTGCTAGTGGAGACTGGATCCCTCTGGAACTGAATCAGCTGCTTGCGGACTCTGACCCTCTAAGGATAAAAGGGATGTGCAGTAATTGGGAAATATTTAACTTCTGTTTGTGTTAATGGCAACTTTGAACAGGGAGCAGGGAGCAATATCTGGCTCCATCTATGCTGGGGCTGTATAAAACAGACATTTTGAACTTGTGTTTTCAAATTTCCTGTCATCATTTGCAATAGTATCATATGTCTTCTGGAAAATAATACTTTTCAAATAACTTTATGTACCAAAGTGAGTGGGCATTTTTAAAATGAGATTAGTGGATTTGTGTTTTCTATGGGCCATTAAATATCATGCTTCAAACCAGTCCCTCAGAGACCCTTAAAGAATCTGGAATGGGTATGAAAGGTGAAAAAGCTGTGGAAATTCTATTATCCTTATTGCCCATGTAAACTGAGTAGCAGAGAACACAGGCAGAGAAATTTTGTGGTCCATATATGCCACATGTCTACATTAATTTCACTTTCTTTTCAGCTGAGATGGTGTACAATATTGTAAGACAGTGAAAAAAGAAGCTTGGTGGTGTAAAATCTGTGGTTAAAAAAGAATACAAGAGATGGAGAGTTTTTTTCTAATCTGAAAAAATGTGGGGATTTTGGTTCTTCTTTCTTTTTTTTTTTTTTAACGAGGACCTGATAAATGCACAGGGCACATTTGTTCACAGATAGCGTGAGAAAGAGCAGCAGCTGCAGCGTTTGCTGGCCCTGAGTCAGACCAAGTTACAGTGACAGAAGTGGGAGAGTTTAAACCTCTGAGGGCTTTTCTTGCCTTGGTGCTGTGCTCCAGCACTCGTTTAAAGTCTCCCGGAGGCCTGCCCTGACTCACCACCGTGTGTTACGGAGCAGAGCGGTCATGTTTGTGACATCTTCCGATTGGGTTTGGAAGTTCTTTGTCTTAACACGTTGCGTAGCGGCAGCAGCGGCTCAAAAATAATGCATGTCAAGGATTATTACGGCTGCACAGGCTGTGATTCTGTACAAAGTCTTCCACATTTTGCTTATAACGCCACTATTTGTGCTGGAAATTTTTCAGTCAAAACCAGCTCTCAGATGTCGAAGCATTTTCCTATTCTGTTCATTCTTCTCAACTACCTCCACGTTCTTGTCTAGAGTTGAGAGTGAAGGCATTTTTGTTGCCCTCCTATTGTTTATAAATTGAAAATAATAATAACAGAAATAATGTACTGAGAGGATACTGTAATCTTATGTAATTTTATACAGTTTAAAAACTTTTAGTTACAGAATACTATGAATTTATAATACAATCAGTATAATTTTTCAGAATAATCTGTCCAAAACTCTGGGCATTACTATGTCAGGAATTGGTTTCTATCATCACTTGTGACTCAAAATATTTAAAAAATGTCCATTTAGTTAATTTTCTAATTAATTTTCTAAACTAAGTTTCTTTCCATCATCTTCAGTCTTGCAGAATATTAAAAGCTACAAGAATGGCCATTAATTGAGTAAAAGGAGGCTTCCAAGATGTTTCTATGTTTATCCACTGTATGTTCCATAAATAATTTTCTTAAAATGCTAGAAATGGATAGGAGTGGACTCCACCTATCTACCCACAGGTGGACTCCACCTATCTCTGTCTTTCCACAGACCTCAGAGTTAGACTCTCAATTCTATATTGTCTTTCAACTTCAAGATTTTTGCCCTTTTGACTGCACAGTGGCCCAGCCTGGAAAGAAAGGTTAGAGAGCATCTTCTCACTAGCCGCTTTTACTCTTGCGGTTAACTCTAATTTGATGGTAGGGCACTCTTCTTGCATATGAT
The DNA here is from genome assembly GCF_000687285.1 of Phaethon lepturus. Classification (NCBI taxonomy): domain Eukaryota; kingdom Metazoa; phylum Chordata; class Aves; order Phaethontiformes; family Phaethontidae; genus Phaethon; species Phaethon lepturus. The sequence goes on along the minus strand of NW_010535273.1, from coordinate 24,557 downwards.
ATTTTGGGGATCACATCTCCTTAAGCTGAGGGAAAGCTGGAACACAGGTATGTCTTCTCCGAGTGCTCTGGTGACTAGGATGTTTTGCAAAAAAAACATGCTTACTTATGCATCAGGCCTTAGGACACAGCTCTGGGGCTGGAGCCTGAAGGCAGAGCCATACCCGAGCTTCTGTGACGAGCCAAAGTTCAGACACAGCCCTGTTCCAGGCCAACTCTAGCCAACCGTGGGCTTATTTGATCTCTCTTCAAAGTAGCTTCACTCTGTCTGTTGATTGTAGAGCATGTTGGTGCCAGGGTAACACATTCTGAATCTCCTGATTGAGGTCAGGTGTCTGCTTTTTCTAGGATTTGAAGTAAGTGGTGTAGTCTTACCCTTAAGTCATTGCCATCTGGATGAATCCAGCTTTTATTGGTTACATAGCAGCTGTGTCAAGAAACTACCAAAATGCCAAAATACTTGCTTTTCATGTAATACTCATTTGTCACTTCCCTTGTCAAACCTAGGTATTTAATAACTGGCTACAATGATAGGAAATTTGACAGAACTGTGCCAGGGATTTATTCAGTGTATGGCTTCACGTGGAAATCAAAAGAGGAGTATGGGGTGGAACACCCCTATTGTCTGTAGAAGGTCTGATTCTTTGCTCCCTGTTGGAATTACAGGTCATTATTTTCCTGCTTTCTTTTAGCATTGAGAGAATAGTGACACATACCTGAATTTATCCTTTAACTTTCAATCACATTCTCTCCAAATGTAACAGTTCCCTTCTGGTCTTTGTTGTTACTAAAATTGCTATAATATGTCTGCCCATATGTGTGCCTTATGGTCCCTCACTTAACCTGCATCTCTAAAAATGGCTTACTAATATATGTTTGTGTTAAGAGATAAATGTCACCTCCATTCTTCTCAACAAAGTCAAAACCAGTGAGAGAGAAGGCAAACAATTCAAATGCTACTGAACAGTGGGGGAAGTTGGCTACCCACGGGTATGGCAGGGTAATTATCTATCTGCCCACAATCTGTCCACAGCTGGAAATTGAGTTAATTTTATTTACTTTTCCAAAGAGAAATTGAAACCCCAAGAACAGAAGAATCTCATAAACCCCTCCAAATAATTAAAGTTAAAACCCTGCATCAGAGTCCTCTGCCCTTATTATGCAGTATACTGTTCTGCATCTAACTCATCAAGTCATGACCATTTACATTTGCAAGAGAAATAACCTGTGTCCAAAGGCATCAGTCCAGTGGTCCTCACTTCTCTGTGAAACCTGTCTTTTTCTTTAAGAGCTCTACCTAAAGATATTTTGATAGAGTTAAATACGTGGGATAAAAAGATTAAAGAAATCTTGTGTTGGTGGTTGTGTTTAGAGAAGGGTTTACCTGGTACTTTTGGAGGGAAAGGATTTTTCTGACTCTTTGAGAACATTTCAGGTGCCTCATTGTAGTTGTCAAGTGCCATTTGATACGCTTAATAAGTTATTTTTCTTGACTTCACAAGGTTGTGAGTCTTCTGTGGGTCTTGTGTCAAATCTGTGCCCTATGTATACGTCCCAGATATTCTAATACATTGTCAGTACTTAAGGTGCTGAAGTTGCCTTTAGTGTTTTTTTTCAGTTATCTTTGTTTTCTACCTTTGCATGCTGAAAATATGCATCAGATGAGTTAAGAAAAATGAAAGGATCTTCCTTATAATACTGTGCATTCTAGTACATGTACTTGTCATGCTGTAATAAGCTCCCTTTGACTCCATCCTCCAATATTTTCACATTTCCCTTAGGCCTATGTAATTCTGCTTCTATTCAGCTATTGCTATTAACATATATTTGGCCATTTTACCTGTTCTACTGATGAACTCAGCCTTCATGCCACATTTGACCACTGTTTGGAATACTTTGGGCTTGGCAAAGCACTACCACCTCTGGATTTGCTGTGAGATACCTACCAGAAATCTCTATGTGGAGAGGAAGCTGGAAGTTGTTTCTGAAACAACTGAAGTTGTTTTTTGAAGTTGTTTCTTGAACTTTTTGTATTTACATCTCTGCAAAATTCGGTACTGTTTTGATTTGCAGATGATTGCTAAGTTTAAGGAAAAAACAAGATGCAAAACATATTTTAAATCTGTAAAACACACATCTGTGTTTCAATTTCATTGTTAAACTTTTAATCATTGCAAGGACTTTTTTCTGAACAAATTTCATTCTCTCACTTGTTCTTGCCTTTGGACAATCTCATTTTGGCATCTGTCCCTGTTTGTAACCAATATTCCCCTTTGCCTGCCTGCCCTGCCTGGAGGCTGATAGGCAGATGGTGGCAAGCTCTAAGGAGGTAGGGAGAATGTTATCTGCTGAACACTATCAATCCATTTAGTCTTTTGTCTTTCAGATCTTGTTCCCCTTGTCTCTAATCATCGCCTTTGAGTCTTTCTTTCTGATGACTGCTTCGCTCATGTTCCTTCTCTCAGACTGTAAATGCTTTTGAGCAAGGATTTTGGGTTTTGGTGTTCTGTACTCCATTATCCCCCTTTTAGGTATAACTCTAACATAGGAAATATCTGTAAGGCTGCCAACAAGGTTTGCAAGTTCTGAATCTCAGCTGCTTTCATTCCATTTTTTAAAATCAGGCATTTCTCTTCCAAATAGAGTATCATTACAGAAGTCACTTTAATGCTTCATAAAGCACAAATCCTCCTCTTTGCCTTCTCTGCATGGTCTCCAATATCAAACACTTCCTTTCTTGTATTTTTGTCCCCAAAAGGTCTTTAAGAATGAGACCTGTCTGGATCCCACATGAATTTCCTTTTTCAACACCCAGAGTTGGTTAATAATCTGGTCAAGTCTTGCTTTTGTGGCTACTGTTTACTTTCTCCCACATATTCTATATATTGATGGGAACCTCAATATAATTCAGGCTGTGCAGCATCTGATTGTAACAGATTGGTTTTCACTCCCAGAAAGCAGCACATCAAAGCAGACACAGATCAATAATACTTTCCCCTTACTTTCTGTGGATAGTGTTGCAGGTTTCTGTTCAACAGCCATGAGAAAATGCCTACAAAAATCCAGATAGTGATCACTAAGTAGCAAATACAGAATCAAACAGCTGGCACAGTACCCGGCACATGAAGTATCACTTGAAGTGCAAGTTGTTGGTTCTTAGTAAAAGAAACTTGAAGTGTGTATCCTTAAGAGTTTTTTCCCCCCCCTTCTCATTTCTTGCCTTTTACTTGGGCTCCTTCACATGGTGCTATTCTCCTCTGTTTTTACTGCAGCTCTGATAGTGAATGCTTCCAGTCCCAGGTAGTCATCACAGGATGCAAACGTTAACTGAAAACTTTTTCAATTAAATTTTAAGTTGGCTGCTCAGCCAGAAGTGGGAAATATTGAGGTGAAAGTGAGTAGTGGGTACCTGAATGGCAATTAGTGTCTACTTCCAATGCCCTGAGGCAGGGACTCAAATATTTCACCTGTGGAGGAGGGGGTCACGGCTTTTTCATCCATTCTTTTCTTTTCCTTTTAATTCCCTAACTCCCATAATCCGGCAATGTATTATGCAGCACAGACCAGGAAGGTGGGCTGCAGTAAATGCTGCTTTATGGATCAAGCAGTAGGAAGTGCTATACTCTTCCCCCCAGAGACTGAAAGCTTTACATCAATCAGCATACTGACAATGACTGCTTTTGAACTTACCTGTAGTATAGCGGTGTGGCAAATCATTATCCAGCATTCAATTTTTTTAAAGACCACACATAATTTGAACACTGAAGCACCATACGGCCATTTTGTCTGACTCCGAGCACCTTTTTGATTGATCGCCTCTTTGTGTGCCACAGGGAGGAGACAGGATATATTCTTTGCCTTTTGAGTATGGTGCCCAAATCATCTCACATACTATAATGAAGTGTGTGAAATTTTGTGCCATCAACATTTGCATAAATTTAAATACAGTGTGTGATGTTCCAGTTCTCCTTAAGCACAAAACAGTGGAGTTGGGTACTCTGTACCAGGCAACCTCAATGTGTGGCAAACACAGTACGTAGTGATGTGCTACAAATTCAGATACTAATTCGATTTTGCTGTGGATGATGGGATGGGATAGGGCCTTGAGAATGATGCAAGGGAACAGCTATGAAATCTAGTGCTTATTAATCAGGAGCTTTCATACCAGCTAGTTAGTTGCAGATCCAAGAATGTGCTCTCTCTGTGTTTGAGCTCATTTCACTGCGGGATCATAGATGGTCATAAATAGGATCAACAGCATGGAAAGCTCTGTTTAGCTTCAGCGTCTTCACGTGAAATAACTACTGCATGGACTGAAAACAGTGGCAAGAATCCAAAGGCAATTACATACTGTTCTGATTAGGGAAAATCCATCTTTAGTCTTCACAGTAAGTAGGCAGAGTTTCATCATCTTTGAAAGACAGATTATTTCACATCTACTATTTAAAATAGAGTATCTCTTGCTAGTCAACTTGATCTGTATTCTAGATAATGGTAGCGCTGGTGGGAATCACTCTTGGTCCTCTTCCAGCTCCCAGGTGAAAAAAAAAGGCTCTTAATTTTGTATCTTCTTTTCAGGGGTAGTCATTGCATTTCCCCTTCTATTTTTGTTTGAAAGCAGCTGTTAACGTAGCTCTATACTGCTGAATTTCTCTACATTTCTCCACTTAATTCAGTGCTCAGGTCCTGCTAAGTTTGACTCTCCTTAAGCACATAGGTGGACTTAAATGTGAAGAGAGAAGAAATGCTTAGATTTGGAAAATAAAAGACAACCTAGAAGCACATTTTCTTTATTCATGTAGTTTATTTGTGTGGTTGGAGTTAATGGTTTTTTCAAAGTATCTCACTTTGACAGTCCGGGACTATTCTTTCCTCTTAATATTTTGTGTATCTCTGGTCTAAAGACATACTTTAAACAAGTTATTATTTCCAAGACAAATCTTCTTTCTTCACTACAGGGGTGGTGAGGCACTGGAACAGGTTGCTCAGAGCAGTTGTGGATGCCCCATCCCTGGAGTTGTTCAAGGCCAGGGTAGAGGGAGCTTTGAGCACCCTGGTCTAGTGAAACGTGTCCCTGCCCATGGCAGGGGGGTTGGAACTAGATGATCTTTAAGGTCTCTTCCAACCCAAGCCATTCTATGATCCTAGTGGCAAATTTTCTAGTAACAAATCTTCTACTGGTCTGCATTGTTCTTTGAACTTCACCGAGGCAACTGTTCAGATCAAACTGCAAAGCCTACCTCATTACTGATACTTGCCCAACTCATCCCATAATTGTTTTTATGTTCTGCTAGAAATGGGAAGGACAAGTGGAAAAACTGGTAAGGAAGGAAAGAAAGGGTGAAATACTACAGGGTGGTGAGTTGTGAACCGTTTGTATCTTAGAAGCTGCTTTCTGTAAGTTTTTGCATTATACTTCAATGCTATAGAAGTAAGTGATAGAAAGAAAGCTTCACAGAGCAAGATTTCCCCAGTTTAGCTGAGGTCCCTGGAGGAACCAGTTCCATACAGTCCTGCAAACAACCTTAAAAGTCTACATCTCAGTGACCCTCCTTTAGGCTGAGGAGGCCTGGAAATGACTCCTTTTGCAGTTGTCTGTCAACACTGTTCCATATTTCAGCCAGGAGGGATCATCTGAGAGTGACAATAGACATTGTCTATTTGAAGTCTTCTTCCGTGGCCTTCTTTGAAGTCAGTGGTAGCATTCTCTGCCTGAGGATTGCTAGATTTTGCATTCCCAAAGTCTTGTGAGCATCACTGAGTTTTAACTGTTTTTACCACAACAAATCAAATATCTGATCAAATGTAAAGTGCCAGAAAATATCAGATATGCTTTCTACTTACGATAAAAGACTGTTGGTTGACATGTAAGAGTTAGGTCTTACCTCCTTGTGTTCTCACATTAATTCTTTTTACCCCAGAGCTGAATGTGTACACAGCTGACATTATTATGTATTCTCCTCTGTCTTTACATTGCAGAATAATGACAACAGTTTTGTTTAGTGTTTTTGTACACTTTGTACACAGTGATGCTGAGAAGCTAAAATAACAGAAATTTTTTAAGAAATGCCTTTCTGTAAAATGACAGACATGACTCTTCCCACCCCATTTTGCCAGATAGATATAATACCAATTTTACAAGTCGTGTGTGTTTCTTTGTGGCTTAATATCGTTTGGCTTCATTTGAATGTGTGAGCAGTGAAGCTACAGAAAACAGAAGAAAGGCTCTTCTGCCCTCGGCCTTCTTTCTTTTTAGTATAGATAGCGGGACATCTAATTCTTTCTTGAATGACCCCCAAGGTCTTTGTGGAATGAGATTGTTGTCTTCCGTGTAGAGATGAGCATCCACATTCTATTCAGTCATTGTAACTTAATTATAGGATGCATGTAATAATTTGGAGACAGCCAGTGAATTTGCCTCTCCTGCAAGTCATCATGAGACTCTGGGAAATAGATGCACATGTTCATTTATTGTAAAATACTCAGATTAATTATTTCACCTGATATCTGTACTTGTAAGTTGCCAGCTGCAGCTGCGGATGACAGAGAATGAGCCACAGATGACATATGTTAGGTACATTGTCTAACACCTTACTGAAGGCATTTGGATGCTATGTGAGTGGAAGCTGTGTAGAAGAGTTAGAATGAAAGTCTAACTATGCTTGCCAGTTATTCTGTTTCTCTTTTCCATGATACATCAAATTATTTTTTAAAGATGCTTTTGGTCACAAGTGACAACATACACTATACAGTATTTCTCCGTTGCTCCACCTTGTAATTATAGTTTGGTGAGATACAAGAGACGTGTTGGTGTCTTTACAACAGTTGCATTTCATTTCAGAGGTATGTATTCTGTCACTTGTTATTTTCTGTAAAGAGCATGATTCTCTCCGCATTGTTATGAGCTATTAGTAATGTAATTCTACTCCACTAGAAGCAGTCAGGAATGTGTCACTGCTTTCAACAGGTGCAATTTTGCCTTCTTGTAAAATGGCTGCGTCAGGGAGTAGTGCAGGGTCAGCTCAAGAGCCTTTTTGCTTCTGAGTATTTGTAGTGCTTGAAATTACTGAAGGCTGGGCTTCGTGTTAGTTTTTAATGATTGTTTTATTTGTGGATTGTGTAAGAGTTGTACATGGTTTATATATTATTTAGTCTGCAAAGAATATTAAATTTAAGTATCTCTTTAGTGCCTCTTTAAATGCAATTCGATTCCTTTTTGAAACTCAAAGTAATATTTAATAACTGTTAGTTTTCTTTTAGAGAGTTCTTACCAAAGACACAGGAGTTCTTACAGCTACATGGATAATTAACTTCAAGCTTGTCTGTCTCTTGGGGGACATCAAATATGTAAATGAGGAACTTAAGTCTGAACAAGACATGCCAGGGAATCACTAAAAGTTTTATTACACTAAAGCACTGGTATTAAAATTCTAAATGTTATAATATATTATTATAAACTAGTGCATTTTAAAGAGCAAATATGTGTGGGTTTTTTTCTAAATTTACTACACAGAAATCATTAAAATATGTAGCTTTCAGTTTTTGAAGAGATACAGTGAAATTTCAAAATCTTCAGTAGAAAACATGAACTGTAATGGGAAAAATTATAGATTATAATAATCCTCTCTTTCAGTATCAAAATTTTACAGAAATGAATGTATCCAAACAAGCAATGTTTCCCCTCACCAATTCCAGAAGTGAAGATGATTATACTTCAAACTATCACAAAATGCATAATGCTCTACTGAGACCTATCCCTGGTAAGCAAACTTTCCACACTACTGAGAACAAAATTAAGGTTAATGTTCATCCAAAAAGTTATTTGATGCCCTTTCAAAAATTGGTTATGTATTACCAAACCTGTTCAACAGCAATCTGACACAGCTATAACTTCACTGATTTAACTTCTGCAAAACCCCCATTTCCATAGATCCTGTTAGCATTCATCGTAATATTGTCAGCAGAGTCAGTGGCAGAGGCTAAGCAATAAGCAGATATAAAGGTCACCCAGCCTTCCACTTCTTGAGAGGTGGCCTCTTGTTTGGACTAAAGGCACGGGCAGGCATGGAGAACTATGAGTGTTATCACTACAGTACCCTTTCTAGAAATAAGCAGCATCTACTTCGGATGACTTGAGTGTAGTATCTTTTGTACGTGCAATTCATATAAAATACATATTACAGATCTTAGATAGATTCTTGCATACTCTCTATATATGTTGTTTTCTTTTTGGTGACCTGGTTGATCTATGAGCTTACAATGCAAGTGTGTAATTCAAGCATACAAATAGTGTTATTTCTTTAGTGAGGCTATTCATGTGTTTAAAATGATGTGCCACAATTCTTCATTGAACTAAGCTCAGTGCAGGAAGGAAGGAAATGTTGTAGTAGCTAGGTCATCACTGCCATCTCCTGATTCACCACCCCCATTTAAATCGGAAGCAGATGTAAGTTTCAATAACAAAACTAAAGAATGCTTCCCATTTTTCATGTACTTGTTTTTATCTCATCTTATTTTCATATCAGATTCGATGTGTATTCAAATCAAAGTGACCATGTCTGCTTTCTGCAGACACCAGAGTATCCTAATTCAGCCTAGTTCTACTCCAAACACACGTTTAAATTTCCTTAAAAATCGGTGAAATTTTTGCTTACTGTGCTACCTTTCACATTTTTATCAACTGGTATCTCATTTTTTCCCTGTTTTTTTTTTTTGTTATGTATTCCAACTAATGCTGTTCAATAAGATTATAAGACACTATCTGTTATTTTTACGTACTAGAGACCTGTTGACCGTAGGAACTCTTCATGTTCAACTTCAATGGGAGGAAAGAGCATGACAATGTGTTTGACCCTTCTAGTTTGGACTAAGATTTGGATGAGGTTTGTAAATAAGTACATATTACTAATTTGAGGATGAAATGGCAATATATGACTGTCTAACAGTTTTGTTCTATAATTTTTTTTGAAACATCAGGTCCTTTTACGCAAATTGTGTGCACTCGGTTTGGGAACCCTTGAAGTGGAAGATAAGACAGTAGCTTATACATTGTTTGCAGTTTTGGTAATTTCCAGGCACGCTTTGTGTAAAATGTGAATAAATTCCTTTACATGCTGTGTGAATTGTGCCAGCGGAATTCAAGAATGAAAAACTATTTGTTGTGTGATAATGTACATACTAAAAATATGTTTGTATATGGTTGAAATGCAAGTTGCAAGAGTCATAATCTGTCATTAAAAGTCATTTAATCTTGTATTTGATTAATTTACATCAACTTTATCCAAATACAAAAAAGATCATTACAAATGAAGAAGAAATGAGCTCAGGCAACTGTTTTATTTTTGATGCCTTTTGTTTGTAAAGCTCTCAATGAAAAGTGTTAATAGAAGTAAAATGTTGATGACTGTGGTAATAGTATTAACAATAAACTAAGAAAAAAGCAAGTACAAGGCTATATATTACTTTTTATGCTTACTGCTATTTTGTGAAATGCATTTATGATGAGCATTTTCAATCAAAAAGGCTCTTCTGATGTAGTGTGACTTAACTCTGAATATGTTCTTTAAATTTGTTTTTAAAGGTTGTTATTTTTTTGTGAGAACACGCTACCTTTGATTTAATTTTTTCTGACACTGTGCCCACTGCACAGTAGAAAAAAGAAGTGTAATTGTAGTTTTGTCCTTTACAGCACAGGACAAATAAATGTCAAAATCAAATGGTGGTGTCCCCCAAGGGAAAATATACTTCAGTTATGAAATATTCTTCCCCTGATCCCATTGCTATTCCTGTGAACACCTAGGTGAAGCTGCCTCAGGACCTAATCAGATGCTGCTGATTTGCATATAATAAAAAATCGTGCAATGAGATTTTAGCCCATTCTGAGGAAAAAGGCATAATGTCTCTTTAAAATGTTCTGGTGTAAAACTGTTGCAGCCCTGGCTCTGGATGAATGGTTTGAATGGCATAGACCCGGTGAGAAATGAATGTCTGCTTATATTGGGGTTTGTCAGCTTAGCACTGAATTCAATAAATACGTTTGGAGGTGGAGTGGTGCAATGTCTTGATACATTTCTTGAAAAGGTGTTGATATTGATAAACTGTCAGACTGTCTCAGGGATGATAATAATAATCAAATATACAAAAGAATCATTAAGGAAGCTTGAAGACGAGATGACGAGATCGTTTCAGGGAAAAGACTCTCCTTGGGCATTATTAGCACTCTTAATTGCATTATTACTCAGAGCAAGTGAAACCCATCACTGTTGGTTTATAAAAATGTTGTGCTCCTTTGTAATATAAGGTCCTGAACAGTTTGAGATTGTCAATTGTCCTCAACTACTTTTGTATTCAAGGGACTTGATAATCCCTGGAGTTGAGCTAAACCTTTTCAGTTTACCCTAAAACTAGTGGTGTGATGTACAGCCAGTTTGGATTTCAGTTCGCGCTAACTTTTATTAGGAGAGTAAATGACGAGAAAGCTTGTGAGCCAAATAAAAACATAGATGGATAGACAGATAAACAGACAGACAGAAATATAGACAGACAGACGCTTTCACATTGTAATAACAGTTTTTAGATAATTTTGTTATGAGAAGGAAGGCTGACAGGGAAGGAAAAGAAAACATTTTGAAATAGTAGAGCTGTTCTTGCTCTTTTTCAACAAATACATTCTTTAGTTTCAAGCAATTTTGTTTTGAAATTTAATTTGGTTTTCTGTAGAAATAGATACAAATTTAAATGAAGTGTTTCAAATTATTTCAAAATATGACAACGTATTCTTTTTAACAATACTTAGAGAGAAAGTTGAAAGCTCTTCTTTTTGCCTCAGTTTTGTTGGGTTTTTTTGTTTTTTTTTTTTTTAATGTCTCAAATGCCATAATTTTCCTGGCACGTGAAATCTGTTTTCTGGCCAGATCTAATTCTGAAATTAAGTTATTCTCAAAATTGCCTCTGCCTGCATATTTTGCCCTTGAGAATTTTGTGTGTGAATGGTGTGAGTAAACAGTCTGAGTACAGGGGAAGAGGTTAATTCTCTCCCTGCAAAACCACAATCTGTGTGTGATGGAGCTTCTGGAGACTTAGGGATGGGAGCATGCTGTGCTGAGATGAAGAACCGAGCCTATAATCTTTCAGCTCTTTTGGGAGTCTAATTGTATTCTCTCTCCATATCTAGTCCAAGCACTCTGATGGTAGCCCATTTGCTGTCCTTGGGTGAGGAGATCACACGGGATCCTGAGGAAGTCTTCTGCCAGGCAGCTAGCACTAGCAGTCACACTCTTACGTACTGTTGAGCATCTTGCATTGCACTTATGTACCTACCCCTCATTCTTTACCCCTCTGCTCCTAAACTGTATCTATCTTTAACACAGATATAGAAACGTATAGGGACTTGAATCTAACAATGTTTTGCTATGGTTTCTCCTACCTACCAGGGACCATTTTCAGTGCTAATTGAGCAGGAAGCTTCATCTCCCTCCCTTGCTGCTCATGGTACGGGTTTGCTGCCAGGATGGTGCATCCAACAGCCAAGGAAAAAGACAGAGAGAAAGTTGGGAGAAGAGGTGGGAGGAAGTCTAGTATCAGCAACCCTGGTTCTCTGCTGCCACGTGGCTCTTGTGGAAGTGCAAAGACTGTCATAGGTGTAATCGTGTCGGCAAACATCAGTGCAGGAGAAGAGTGAAGGAAGATGTTGAAGCAGGGATAGAAACATGGTATGTTAAGTGAAGGAAGAGGGCACACACAGAATGTCTCATTGAACTGGGCGTTTGGTGTGTCGAGGGAACGCTGCTGAGTACAGGCATGTTGCAACAAGGCAGTGAGCACCTGCATACGGTGCACCCTTCAGCTTCACCCCAGGGAGACCTGGACCAAGCAGTGAGGGTTCTTCCAGTAGTTTCACAACCAGGAAAGAACGGATGGCAAGAGCTGGCTGGCAGCGACACAGCAGGGAAGCACACAGCACATGCAGCAACCCCTCCTTCCCACCCAGCTTTTGGTACAGAGATGTATGTGTTGTGGTTTAAGCCCAGCAACTAAGCACCACGCAGCCATTCACTCATTCCCCTCACAGTGTGATGGGGAGAGAATCGGAAGGGTAAAAGTGAGAAAACTCATGGGTTGAGATAAAGACAGTTTAATAGGTAAAGCAAAAGCCACGCACGCAAGCAAAGCAAAACAAAGAATCCATTCACCGCTCCCCACGGGCAGGCAGGTGTTCAGCCATCTCCAGGGAAGCCGGGCTCTGTCACAGGCAGTGGTTACTTGGGAAGGCAAATACGATAACTCTGAACGTCCCTCCCTTCCTTCTTCTTCCCCCAGCTTTAAATGCTGAGCATGACGTCACGTGGTCTGGGATATCTCTTATCCCTTTGGTCACTTGGGGTCAGCTGTCCCAGCTGTCCCCTCCCAGCTTCTTGTGCACCCCCAGCCTCCTCACTGATGGGGTGGTGTAAGAGGCAGAAAAGGACTTGACTCTGTGTAAGCACTGCTCAGCAATAAATAAAAAATCCCTGACTCATCAACACTGCTTTCAGCAGAAATCCAAAGCATAGCCCCATACTAGCAACTGTGAAGAAAATTAACTCTATCCCAGCCAAAACCAGCACAGCGTGGTATTACACAACCAAATCAAAGGTGTGCTTACTTTGGTGTTCTAGTTGAGTTCAAGAGCAAATTTCCTGGTAATCCTTTCTTAGTGGGCTTTCATTCATTTTGTGGAGTATCTTGGGGTTCAAAGTCTCTGTTCCTTTCAGACAAGCAATGCTGGAACTGGTGTTCCCACCTGGCTGGGAATCCAGGCTCTGGGACACCATTGCAACCAACCAGAGTAAAAATCCCAAACCACATACAATTTGGTGTTGATTCCTCATCATCAGTGTCACTCCACAAATCCACTCTTAGCAAGCTGTGCGACTCTTTCTACAGATGTAGCTGAAGTTAACAGTTCATTAGAAATTTTTGGGTAAACATATTCACTCTACTCTTTCAGATGCCCATTTACTGAAAATATTTGTCAGAAATAGCTGATTTCAACAAACATCATTTAAAAACGAGTTTGAATATTAAGATAATATTCATAAAAGCAGCTACAATAAAAATTAGATATTTCAAAGTAACGTGCTTATTTAAGCCATTTACCATTTCTTATTTTGAGATGTAAATCTATGGCTACAATTTCCCCCATTGTAGTATTTCCTAATCCTGTCATTCTTTTAAGTTTTGTTTTTATGTATAATTTATTTCTTATTTGCTCCTCATGCATTTCATAAACAGTAGTGTTTCTGCAATATTTTTTTTTCCCTTTTTCCAGCCTGTATCTCTTCTGCTTCCCGTTGTGACTTAAGAGGGCTTAAATCCTCTTCCTTGCCTATCTATTGAAATGTTCACCAAAATACATAGCATTAAGTTTTAAAGAGAGATCATTGGGTTTTAATATGAACATCAAGGCAGCTTAAGAACAGTAGAGTTGTCACCTTCCAGAGCCTAGTTTTCCATCTGTTTCCAGCCTTAGGCATTGCACCAGTTTACAGTCTGTTAGCAATTGCAGGTTTTCTTCACAACTATAAAAGCCAGAAACAATATTTTTCTTTTCGTGGAAAAGATTGTATGTGAAAGTTTAGAATATGCAGAATCTTGGTGTAACATATACACTTATATAAGTGTATGAAGCAGGTCAGTTTGGCCCATTGCCTTAAAGCACAACTGGGTGTTTGACACCACCACAGCACAAGCAGTGGTCAGAAATCAGAAAGTCTGCACACAGTTGAGTCATCATCTGGAATGTATGTTAAATGAGAAACATTAAATTTTATCATGTATCTTTGAGATCAGCATTTACTTATTAGTTGTGGAAGGTATGGCAGCGATTGATTAAAACCTTGCTCCTGAAAAGGAGCTTATTCTGGCTATGCATGCCCCACAACGCAGTCTAAAGAGTGAAGGAAAATCATTCAAGACCTAATAAACGACAGAAAAATAGGAGAAGAGGGATTGCAAAAGTGAACATATTTCCTTTGTCTTGTTTTCTCCAACCACAAGTTTTCTGATTTTCTTGTTGATCTGGCTGAAGGAAGATTATATTTGCCGTTGCTGCTGACAAGATATATATGCTTAGCATGTAAGTTGAAGAATGACTGTATTTGCTTAAAGGAGACACCACGCGTTACTACACTTACAGGTTTTTATCCAGATCTCAGGTATCTCTGGACCACAGATACAGAGGCTGAACCTTTCAGCCTTCCATGTTTCAGCTCCTGTAGTACCACGTGGAGAAAGGGAGATACTGTAGTGCCCATTTTACAACACAGACAGAAGGACTGTGGAAACAGAGGTGTCCCTCTGCCTCAGTCCTGGTAGGCACAGCTGAACTGAGTGTTTTGGTTCACGGTAACAGCACATGTATGGGGCACAAGCTACTTGCTTGACTATTTACCCAGCATCTGCTTGCAGAGACTGCTTGCTCATTGTAGACGACAAGGTAATGCATGTAGCCTAGAAAAGTTCTAGTGCTGAAGTGAATTCACTCAAATTTGAGATGAATTCAGCTCTACGGGGTGATCTGTCTTTCCTGAAGGCTATTTGTCTGCTACATAATTATTTCCTTTAATTCCATTTTTAAGGAGAGGAACATTGGAGGGACAGATTTTCAGATGTTGCAGATGGTCTTTTCCATTGGCCTCTGTGGAGCCGTAACAGTGAAAACTTGCTGAAAACCTGTCCCTGATTAATGAGTGCTTAGCCTTGGTTGTGGTGATGCCAACTCTCGATACTCCTGCACTGTAGGATTTATTTCAGAGCTGATCCTTGCACCTGTGTGGGCCAGCAGCCTCACATGCTCATTAGTTCCAGTGTGGGCAAGGCTGCCCCAGCTGTGGAGGGGGGTCAGGACTTTCCCCTGCAAGGTTAGTGCTGTTTCCTTGCAGTGAGTCATCACTGAGCACTTCAGTCATATCTGTTATGCTTTGGCAACAATTATCCTTGCTCCTATCGCCTTGTATTTAAAAGGCAAATAAAATCGTGCCTCTGTTTTATACCTCATAATATTTAGGAAATGTTTCCATAAGGAAGAGCGTATCGGAAAAACAAGCGCGTGTTGTCTGACTTTCTCTTTGTCATGTGCCGGCTCATTTCTCAAAGGTATTGCTATAATGGTGAGGAGCTGACAAAGGCAAATTTATTGAAAGTTATAGATGTAAATTCTAGGTCAGTTCTTTTCATGAGTAGAGACTATGTGGTCCTCTTCATCCTGGAAAATCCATTTTTTCTGAAAGCTTCCATTGTACTAGATGCAGTAGAGATTAAAAGCACTAGCTACTTTATTCAAAACATGTTTGCCTTAAATTACAACAGGTTGCTTTGCAGCCAGACATCTGAAAGCCATGTGCTAAATAAACTGTACATTATGTAGAGAAGGGTGTTAAAAATCCCCTGAAGTTGTAGAAATATGAGAGGCAAAAAGGAAGAATATGATTTTGGCAATTGTAGTCAATACATTGAGGCTAAACTGAGCTCTGTCTCTGTGGTTCTTCTAGCAAGGAAGACATATGTCTTGAATGTGGTTCAACGATACTGCAAACACAAGCTGCTTAAGGAGGTCACTGGTGCCGCAGAATTAGACAAATGTTCCAGACAGGCAGTTGGAGTCTGCATATCATATATGCACATATATTTTGGTACATTTCAAAATTGTTTGATTGCAGAGCCTTAGTGTTTTCTCTGGCCACTCCGTAGAAATGCATTGGAAGCAGCAGACGACAGTCACCGTACCCATTTTTCCCCAGTGAATTCTGTTAAAAGCGTTTTAGAGGAACCTGCACAGCTGTAGGGCAAGGCTGCTGCTGTTGGAACAATAAGCTGGCATCATCAAATTGAAGCACACTTCTTCGTTAACTTGCTGGCTGTTTAACATTTATATTAATGTAATTAATATGCCTGATGTTTGCAATTGTATTATTTGTCCAAGAAATAGAGAGCTCCACCATCAGCCTGAGTGAAATGGTTGTACCAGACAAAATAACACTGCGAGGTGATGCACATGTTTAGAGGAACAGTGTGGCACGGCCACTTCTGCACTGAGAACGCCGATTTCTAAAAAGGGACTCGGTTTTCAAGCACTTTACTTGAACAGGAAGATTTAATTTATTTGTTATTTTATGAAGCATTTTTATGTGTAGAAAAAGTGCTACTTGTTTGCACATGCTGGTTATGTGGCATTCTTACATGATTTCATGCTTTGCTGATGGAAAATTATACCCTTGTGTATTATAAAAGAATAGAAGATAGCTATAGAATCAGGATGCGATTGCCTCAGGACATTCTGTTGACAGCTAGAAATATATACAGACAAAGCAATGTCACTGGATGCTAATGTGAACTATACAAGTTGATGAGTACTGTAAATCCCTGTAAAAAGAGAAATCTATACACTTTTATTTTGCAGGTTTTTGCCTTTAAAATTACCAGTAATAAGACTTCTGTAATTTTGTTATATACAATTGTTGTTAAGATTTTATAATTATGGACATGCTAAAGCACAGATATATGTTTTTGCTACTATAGCTATATTCAGAAAACAAAATAATCTTCCCTTGCTTACTAAACCTTTGCTTCACATTTAGGTGAAGCTGTTTGTAGTTTAAGGGGGAATTTTGACGGCATAATGAATGCCACACTGCACCAGAATTCAGTTAGAGAAATAGGGCTCAGTTTTTGAAATTAAAGCAAGATACATCAAATTAGCCCTAGCATTACAGGATCTTTCATGGCCTCTTTGTGATTTCAACATCATCCCCTATAATCAGCCTAGATGTTCCATGTACACCAGATCTCAGTAAAAAAATACAGATTTTTTTCTGCTGAGCCTAATTCCACCATTGCCGATAGACTGCAATACTGTATCGTTCCCGGGGTGTAACTATTTGCTTTACTGTTCCATTTTCTGAAAGGCTCTCTTAACAACTCAGCTTAAGTAACGCTGTTCTGATATTGCCTACTTTAGTCCATCTTTCTTGCTTGTTTAATCTTTAAAAATATAGCTGAATTATAGGAAGACTGCAACAACAATATACTACCTATGTACAAATCTCCATCTTCCCCATCTATATTAGCGTGATGATAGCACTTTGGACATCAAATATTTATCCTAATTACAATTCTGCTCCAATCTGAATATATTTTGTATGTCAGAAACACTGTGTCTGGGAGAAGAAAAAAGATAATTTTGCTCTCAGACACATTGCTGTTGAGGCAGAGCGACTCTGGACTCTGTACCTGGGAGCAGTAGTGGGCAACAGTGGGCTCTGACCATAGAGTTTTGATTCAAACTAGTAAAACTCATTTATTTATAGGTTTATTATTTAATTGTTTCTTAATTAATAAATCCTGTATTTGTTTACCAGATAAGCATTTACTCCATCTAGCCATTTTATTCCAACTACTTATATTCCACTCTCCTTACAGAAAGTATGACACACATAAATATCTTGCGGACCCGAATATGTGAGAATGCCATGCCCCGTATTTGGAGGTATCCTTTAAAGGATATGAACTGGCCAAATGGCTAGCAAATATGTTGTCTCTTATTCTCATTAGGAAACAATTATGAGACTAAAATTTGAAAGGCATCAAACGTTATATTTGTGTTTAGAAAGAGAATTAAAGGCCAGTAAAAGCTGCATGAACGTAATTGGTTGACATAATTTAGAAAGAAGTAACAAAGTCACTGGAAGATAGTAAACAGGTTCTAGTAGGGCAAAACTATCTCACTAATTTGTTAGAATTGCTTGAAGATATTTCAAAAGGAGGACAAATTTTTATATTCTAAATTCTGTATTTTAGAAGGCATTTACAAGCCTTCTGTGAGGTAAGCTATTGGAGTCTCTAAGTAGTTGCTGGATGACAGACAAGAATTTGTTTAGTAAAAATGTCTACAAGACAAGGAAAAGGAATAGGAAGAAATTTTTTCCGTAAGAAAATCTAGCAATGGATTAATAGATTAATCTGTGGTCCTGTATTATGTAATACAGTTATTAATAAATTATATTTTAAAACATATTATAAATGAACAGAAGATTGCTATAGGATCAGGATGTGCTTGCCTCAGGGGTAGTGTAAAGCAAGGAAGCAAACTTTTCAGAAGATTAGTAAAGCTTATGAGGAATTTCAAGAGGACCTATTTAAAGTACGTGATAGGAAACAACATGGCAGAAAAAACTCCTTAAATATTATCACCTCGAAAACTTAATGGACAGCCCAGGGAACTTATCTGCTCAGTGCGTGATTGTGGTTAAAAAGGGAAAAAAATATTCATATGTTAACAAGATGGAGAAGGAACAGAAAATTTTCTAGTGCTATTATATGAAATGAAGATACGGCTTCATCCAAAATACTGTGTAAGGTTATTGTTGACCTTTGAAAGATGTGGGAAAAGGCACTGAGAAACAAGAGGGGCATCTTAAACCTGAGCAATGGGAATTTAGTGTTATTTACTTTAGAGAAGAGTGTAAGAAAGAACCATTAGGATCAGATAAAACAAGTGTAGATGACGATGGTCTGTTCTTGTCTTGCAGAACAGAAGGATGCTCAAAGCTGAATGACAGTGAATTCAAATCTAGTAAATAAAAATATGTCTTCACGCATAGATTAAGGTGAGGAACTGATTTTCCTCTTCATGTCAGGGAGGTCATAAGTTTAACAGAATTCCAGTAAGGAATGGAAATTTATGTGAATAACAAATGTATCCAGACTTATACCAGTTAATCCTGAAAGAAGAAAAAAAACCCCAAAAACCCCACACAGAAAAATCCAGTCTTGGAAAGGATATAAACCCTTCAGATTCAGACTTTACACCAATCTTCAACTATTGGGAACAGAGAGGACATCTTCCTGCGGACAGATGGTCCGCTTCCTGAATAAAGTGGAGTTTCTCGCTCCACTTCCTGAGGAGGCATGTAGTGCTGACCAGTGCCAGGTAGCAGCTGCTGCAGTAAAAGAAGGGAATTGTTCAGCAAACTATTATCTAGTAAGACATTTGCTGTGTTCCTGCTAAATTCTTTCGAGCTGACAAGCCTTCCCTAGACTCCTTGGAGTAAGGCTGCCCTGGCTAGCCATTACTAGCCATGTCTAAGCCTACTTACCCCTGCTGTTCTGGGCTCCAATTGCAGAGGAGGAGCGAAAATCTGGGCAAGTGTAGCCATGGTTACCAGTCCAGGGAATGAACAGATTTTAAATATGCTAATACCCACTGATGCTTTTATGCAGAAAGTGCTGGAAATCTGTCTGGCAAAGGCGTCTTAGTGCCCAGTCTTTCCAAGCTGGTAGTCACCTATCCGTTGAGAGTTACTCGCATGTACCTCCATTATATTTACTACGTAGTATTTAAATACATTTAAAGGAGTGTATATAATACTATGTAGTATTACTACGTAATACTAGTATTTTCATCACTCTATCTATGGAAGGTCCTCAGTGCAGATCAAGACTTGAACAAACTGAATATGTAGAAGTGCATTAATAAATAAATTTCACTTGTACTGCAGTTATTTTATGTAGTACTTCATTAACACAAACCATATTTCTTCCCAAATTCCCACTTCCTGATTTTCCTCCTCCATTCCATTCTTTCTATCCTGTAATCCATCAACAAGCACTTCATGATACTGTTATGAATAATTAACTGTGGTGTGGAACCAAGATATTTCACACCATCCACAGTAGCTCTATATTAAAAGAATGATAAGCCATAAGTAAAACACACTTAGGCAGAATTAAAGTTGACTCTGCGTACACAAGCATCATGTGACCTTTTCTACAGCTTCGAATAAACTGAAAAAACCCTAAACAGTATTGCTCCAAATTATTCTGGTTCAGGTTGATATTCCTTGCATACTCGGTCTCTCCTTTAATTAAAAAAAGATTCATCTAAAATGTGGGTGAGTTTGGGAGCAAAATTTTATTTTCTGCACACAGATATATTGGCAGAGGTCTATAGCTGTATGTTAGTATCTCTAGAGTTATAAGTTAGAAGAATGGTTTTAGAAACCATCAGATAGATAGTAATTTTTCTATCTGCAATTTTTTTCTATCTGCAATTTTACAAATAAAAGCATTAAGAACAAAGGAGTTAAATCATGGAATCATAGAATATTTTGGGTTGGAAGTGTGACAGAGTACTTCTTTACTGTTTTAATGTCTGCTATTTCCATCTAATTATAACTCTCCCTTTCAATCCATCTCTTCTAGATAAGGAATCTGTTTCCAAATTTATTTGTGAATCATTTCAAATAACAAATTTATTATAAAAAACAGTCATCTGAAAAATGCTAAAATTAGCCAAAAAATTACTAGCTTAATATTATTTTTTTAGATCCTTACTTGTTATTTTTCAATTGCTTTCTGTTATTATTATTAAGTTACCTTGTAATTAGTATCATTGTTATTTGAAAGGCCAGATTCTTTGTTTGTCATAAATCTATAGACTTCTAAGGAAATGCGTCAGAAATATATCTTTTGATATAATTTTCCTTTTCTGGGAATAGCTTCAATATAATTTGTTGCACACAAATATTTATATAAAATATTTTATACCTACTATATATAATAATTTTAACATAATATTCTCTTTTAAGAAACATTTCCAGTTGAAAGAGAAACTGGCAACATTTGATAGAAAATTAATCAAATTAATATATAAATATCTTATACCTCTATAAGATTAAAATATAAAGACAAAATGGTAGAGTTCACGTTGTTGCTGGAAGAAGCAAGATCTTATGCATCTTTGACTAGGGAGAGCACTGTGTCAAACCAAATACTGGAAGATAGAAGGCTAGTGGAATTTTTCCTTTTCATCCAGGATACTGACAGTGTTCCTAAGCCTGCCTCTTAAATCTGGAAGATATGGTGACAAGGACCTATTTAAATTAAACAGTTGAATTTGTGACTTGCTCATGCTAGGTGAAAAGTGTTACCTATATTCACAAATGGCCCAGGGCCAAATTCAGCCCATACATATGCCCCTTTCCAGACCATTGAATGCCTCTGAAATCAGAACATGGCCATCACACTTGATAAATTGTAAACGGATGCAAACCTTCATATCCTGTGTGCAGTTATGCATTCTTAAATCACAAAATGAGCCGAATACTGGACAGAGCATACACCCCTGGAGCCACTAAGAAGACATATGGCATAATCCAAGGCAGGTGTTTGTAAATCCAGAAGATCACATTAGACCCCTTAGGCTACAATCTGAATGACAGCAGTGGGATTTTGTAGTTTATCTAGGACCCTAAATTAAGTTGTCACCCTTAATTTGTGGGAGAACATCTACCAGGGGCAAAAGCAAGTTAGAAACTTTTTCTTGTTTTGCGGGTTGAATTCTTTTCCAGTTACTGAAGCCTACGTTTTACTTGAAATGTATGTGTTTAAAACTTCATTTAACTTTTAGTTAAGCAACTTAGTTTGTTGTCATCTTTTTTTTTTTTTTAATTATTGTTTTGTTTTGTTTTGTTTTTCAAGTAAGGAAAGAGGTGTCCAGTGAGCAGTCAACTGCTATGGAATTGTCTGGGACACATGTTATTTTCTAGCTGGATCTTTCGAGCACATGCTGAATTATGGAAACCCCCTTTGATTGATGAGTTCGGATCAGCTTTGGCAGATGCACATTCTAAAGAAGTAGATTAATACATATAAACCACAGAGCTTAGCAGAAAGTACTGCTCAACATTGTAAACTGCCAACTTTATCATCTTTAAGTAAAAAATACAGTTTTTCTTCCCAACAAAGACTTTTTATAAAAGCAATAAGGTAACTGCATGAAGTGTGCTTATCATGATATAATCACACCCCAGGGGGAATGAGAGGTGCTCGGCTGCACCTCATGCTTTGTAATGACCCAGGGGTGTGATTATCTTATGATAACCACACTCCCTGTCATGCCTTATTGCTTATATATTCCACATGTCATAATGAATCCTGAAGCACTTTCTAGGTCTCGTAGCAAAGGCAATGACTTTGAAGTATAGGAAGTAGTCAGATTTTCTAGGTACATACAGATTAATATTGTATACATTAGGAGGAATTATGAATGACTACTTATCTGTACTAGCCAGGCCATAGTTTTTTAACTGTTTCTAGTTTTTGTAGGTTTCATCTGTTATTTTATGGGAATGTGCTTACATTGTTCTCTGCAAGTGCAACACAAGAACCGCGAAAGCTTGACCGCCATACTTCAGGACTTGGGGGAAGATAGCAGCTGTGACATAGCCACCTCGCACTTTCCTGTTGGGATGGTTCTATAAAATCCTACAGAGCTATAATAATCTGGTTTTACCACAGATATCTTTGCATGTTTACATGCTCTTTAACTGAATATCCAAGTAACTCTGGGTTAAAAATTCTGCACCTTGATATGCCAATTTTCATCAGAGGGTGGAAAAGGAGCTTGAGAGACCTGTAGTTACAACGCTGGCTGAATATCCCATCAATCTCTCTTTTAATGAAGCCATATGAAGGAATTGTGGGTTATTTGGAAACATAGATTTTAAAAAATTCTACATTTTAATAATAAAAATAGTAATAAATCCTAATTAAAATGAATGGGGTTAATAACAGGTCCACAAGGAACTGGGAGATCAAGAGGCTTCTGAATTCACAATTAGGGGCTGACATAAAAGACAACAGGATAATAAACTAAGCAATTATCTTTGATATACCTTATGGTATAATAGCACCACAGGGTGAATCTGTACCTCAGGGAATGGGATTCTCAGTAACTTTGCAACCTTGTTAATCTGATGTATGTAGCAGTCAACATTTAAATACTACTCCAGTTGGCAAGAAAATCTACAGTCCTGTTTTCTGCTTGTCATCATAAACTGGTTGATAAAGATGATGGCCTATCATTATGACCACTGATGGGTTGATTCACTGTAGTCAGCTCTGAGATCAGATAAGTTAACTGCAGGTCACCGCAAAGAATTCTGTGTGTCTAAAATAAAGCTTATTTAGCTCTATAGTGCACAAGTGGAGTACTACTGATTATCATAAAGGTCAGACATGCACATATTAACTGGTGGTAATGAGTAGTTTTAAAGATGTTTGAGTCTTTTCTTAATCTTGCCATGTCACAAGGCTTCTATTGTTATGCACCAAAGAATGTGCCTTTAATTGTACCATTTGCCCTATTGTATCTTGATCATAGAGTGGGTTGTGTGATGTTACTGGTGATAAACGCCTACCACACGTCCTAATAATTACTAGCCTTCAGTAAATTGCATAGTGAAGTAACACAGAAGTCTGGTAAAACAAAAGGCTCCACAAAGTTGAAAGAAATATTTAAATAGTTTTGTGTGCCAAATTGCACTAAATGTGAGCTGTCTGAAAGCAGGGTATAAAAAATAAATAACTTTCACTTCTGATTAATAAAAATTTCTTTGACAATAAAGAGCATTTTAAAAAATCTTGCGATATTGTCCAAATAACTTTCTGTAAATGTTCATACGGATTTAAAGAGGAATATCATAAAAAGAGTGAGAACTTTTCATCAATGAAATGAATGTTTGTTGCAAATTATCTTTGTAATTAAGAATATTAATTTGGAGTTTCACGCAGAATGCAGTGTTCAAGCAGAGACATGCTAACCAAACGTGCTTTGCAAAGGTTATACTGTCTCACAATATCACATGTAACAAATCCAAGCAATCAGTTCCTCTAATATTTCATAAGAAAGAACTGTGTTAAAAAAAAGTAAGTTCAAATAATTCAGAATGGTGATAACCACAAATATTGAAACTGTTACGTAAAATACTATTTGCATGTATGTATTTAGAAGAAAATGAGAAGAAATCTAGTAGTTCTTAAAGTCTTGATGTGACTAAGTCAACAACACTTTGAACTTTTAAAAGAAGAAATAATACAGTAATTTCAATCATTTTAAATACTGATTATTTAAAATGTTGTGGGTTGAACCTTTTCCTTTATATGATTATAGAGTTGATTCAGAGTTGAAGATTTAATTTCTGGAACTGGAAACCTCCATTATGAGGGTAGGAGTACTGGCACATTTTTGTCAATTGTCTACCAGTAATAAAGTTTAGCAAAACTAAAAAACTTAAATAATCTAATATTACAAAATCATAGAATCATAGGATCTTTGGGTTGAAACGGACCTTTAAAGGACATGCCTGACAGCCTGACCTTGGTACCGGGAAGTTTACAGGGAGGTTCATCTTGAGGGTGCTCACAGGGCATATGAAGGACAACCAAGGGATCAGGCCCAGCCAGCATGGGTTCATGAAAAGCAGATCCTGCTTGACCAACCTGATCTCCTTCTATGACCAGGTGACCCGCCTGGTGGATGAGAGAAAGGCTGTGGATGTTGTCTGCCTGGACTTTAGTAAAGCCTTTGACAGTGTCTCCCACAGCATTCTCTTGGAGAAACTGGCGGCTCGTGGCTTAGACAGGTTTACTCTTCGCTGGGTAAAGAACTGGCTGGATGGCTGAGCCCAGAGAGTTGTGGTCAATGGCAATAAATCCAGTTGGTGGCCTGTTACAAGCGGT